>NW_027098260.1:0-140000 GCF_019320115.1 Miscanthus floridulus
ATCGCCACCGACGACGATATGTTCCGTCGTGCTTGCTCGGGACTGTCGACCCACCTCTCCGTTGCTCCTCCAGGCCTTGTGCTCTACTCAGTCGCGTTTGGGGTGAGATGCTAATGCTTCCTAGGCCTTCTAGTTTAAGCTTTACAGGTCTCATGTCGCTGACGTAGCGCTGCCGTGCCACCGCGTCCGCCATGGCCGACGACGAGCTAGTATAGGGCCGTAATCAGTGCTGATAGGGACGTCAATTCGATGCGTCCTAATCTTGGTGATCATTTTGGTACTTTGGCCGTCGCCGTTGGACTCACCGTCGACGAGTTTACGCCGGTCAGCACCGTCACAGTCGGTGGTCAAACGCGCGAGGTTAGGGATGACAGGTGGGACCCGTTGTCAGTGACTCAGCGTTCAAATGGATTTTTCTATTTTCAGATTTGAATGAATAGTGATGTAATTTGTTATTTTTGTGTAGATTTATTTAGAGCTCCAAAAATTATGAAAATTTTTGTGTGATTTCTCTGTGATGTATATTATTTAAGAAAATATGAAATAATATTTTCAGTAATTTTTGAATGTGATAAAAATTGCTCAATTTATTAATAAATGGATTTCCATGATTTTTCTAGGCTTATTTATTTATTCAAAAATTATGAAATTTGTTTTGCCACTTAGTTATCATGAAATGAACATTTACTAAAATTTTGAGCTCAATTAGAATAAGTTGATTTATTTCATAATTTTGAATTAAATAATTGATTCATAAAAGCAAATTGTAACCTTTAATGAATTAGGTTTTGTTTGAATTTTTGATTGAGTGATGTCCTTGGGTGATTAGTTGATAATGATCCTTAGTAATTGATTTGGGTGTTGCGAAAAAGGTTTGATTAGTTTGACTTGCCACTGTACCGCAAAGGAAAGTTGTATTCAAATTCTTGATTTTTGCATCCATCATCGAGCATCATGTTTCGTATTCCGCATCATGTTAAACATGTCATTGTTATTACGTGTAGTGAACGAAGGTGAACACGTGGTAGTTAATCAAGTTGTTGAGGAGGTTAATCCATCTGTTGAGGTCGTATCGAATACTTGTGAAACGTCGTAGGAGCCGGACTTTTCCATCAACGAAGGCAAGCCCCGGATGCATACAACCCTACCTTGTATTTTACAAATTGATTTTGCTTTTGCTTCTTTTTACTGCATTAAGTAATTAGGAGTCAAGTACAAGTCAAATTGGTACATTACCCACCTTGTTATTCCATAATTACTATATTACCAGTTTTAAATTCGTATATGCCTAGTTATGCTTAGCTATGCGTAGAACGATGAAAGTCAGGTGATTACCTGTCACCAGCGAACTTTAAACGGGATTTGATTAACTTATGTTATCATGTGATATGGGAATATGGAGTAATAAATCTAGACCAGGCGGACTCGGTGTGTGTGAGCCACAAGACATGGAGGTCTTGTGAGCGGGTTCTTTCCGCCTGGGTCGATTAAGGCAAGTCTGTTGTTGAACTGTGTGCGGTGAGACTTTGTAGTACTAACCACATACTCTGGTAAGCCTGAACTTGGCGATTCTATTACGAGAATGGCTACTCACGCACTGGGAGTGGAGAGATGGTGGGAATAGCGTGTACCTATGTGGCAATGGGCTAGATTGGTGGAGTACTGTATTCTCGGGTGGCATGGACCCGTTCTTGCTTTAGAGGATCCGAGAGTAGGTTGATATATGTAGGTCGAGGGACCTGCATATGTCGTGTGGTCTGGAATCCCCAGCTAGGGTTTAATCGGTTCGAATCGTCGTTGCTCCTCGGTTATGGAGACTCACTTCTCTGTTCATCATCGTAGTACTAATAACTGGAACTCGAATAAGGCTTGTGAAGGTGTTGGATATGAAGTTTCATGATCTCAACATGGATTGTGTCAGCTTTGTATATGATTTTATGTAGTTTTCTATATAAAGAATTTTGTTAAAAAGCTTTTACGCAAAAGAACTTTGATTATTGTTAAAGCCATACCTTGAATCCCATGAGCCGGTATCCCTGAGTTCTATCAGTTTTATTTCGGTTAAGTCTTGTTGAGTACTTTTGTACTCAGGGTTCGTTGACCCCTTGTTGCAGGTGAGCCTCATGAGCAGATCTGTTTTGGATCAGTGCTGCATGACTATCATTCGTTCTGATGATGAGAAGTAAATGTGTGATCCTTGGGCAGGATGTTTATTTTGTGTGTTATGTATATGTTAATTATGCCACTCCACTACTACTATGGTTTGTAATAATTATCGAACTTAGTTTGTAAGGTTTGAAACAACTGGTTTGTAAACTATGTTATCAGTAAGACTTCCGTTGTTTTTACTCTAGTATTGATATTTGAATAAATGTTGTAATACTGCAATGACTCTGTAATGTGATCCTGCTCAGAAATCGTGGATGATTCAGGGTTCCTCGAGGACACCCGATAGTCTTTTTAAGTTAATGGAAACATATGCATAAACGTCAAAGGTCATCGGCCAGTGACAGGTGCATGTGGGCCCTATAACTTAGGAGGTTCTGCCATAGAATGGTATCAGAGCGATCATTGTAAGGTTTTGTTGTATTGCTTTACAAAAACTTTCAAATTGATTTGGGATGACTAAATTTAACTTGATAATTTGGTTCAAATTGCTTCTGACTTATCTTATTTCTTTCTCCCTATTCTGTATTTGATTAAAAAGGTTTTGTGTGGTGGAGTAGTAATATTACTATGCCCTATATAAAAATAAATGTTGTTTATGTGTATTATAAACTTTGATGTTTTTGGTTTGTAAGAACGATTCATGCATCATTATTAATTCACTCGTTACTTCCTTCGCCTCTTAGTCTAGAGTTGAGTAGTGAGACTAGTTTGAGTAATGTAATCCATCATAGCTGCTCTTTAGACTTTGATAAAATGGTCTTACTTGGATTAAATTGGCTTCCTATAGTATGGCTCGTGCCAAGATGACGCCCCGTAAGTCCACTGGACCCAAAGGAGTTCCTCGTCACCAACTTGCCCCTAGAAATGATGGTGCTAGCAGTAGCAGTTCTAGGCCTGATCCCCAAGCAGAGATACAGAGGATTTCTACGGAGTTAGCACAAGCTACTAGAGATAGGGCTTTGGATGCTATACAGGTAGGAGAATTACATGATCAATTGAGGCGTCTCACTACCACACACAGGAACTGTGAAAGCATGTTAGTTCGTACGGTGGAAGGAAGAAATGAGGCTTGGCATAGGGAAAATGTAGCTAGAGCTAGAACTCATGAGCTAGAATTCTATGTAGAAGATTTAGAAGAACATAATACCTATCTACATGAGGAAGTTCATAGGCTTAGCAATCTACTAAATCCAAATCATGAGCCTCAAGCTAATGCCATGGACCCCGGTGTCATCCTTGCCGATGATAATGAATCGAAAGAAGAAGAAGATCCTGAATAATTAGTAATGATCAATGAAAGTGATGATGAAGGCGGTAATAATTCTAGAATGGATACCGAGCCTGAAGTTTGAAATAATCATGGAAAAGAGTAGAGTTGTATAATAGTTAGTTATAGTTAAGCTATGTATCTTTGTTTTAGTACTTACAGGTTGGTGTTTATATTAGTAAACCCTATGTAATGTGTCTGGAGTAAGCTTTTGTGCAATTCAATAAAGGCTTGTGAATAAAGTTTGGCTTGTTATGAGCAGATGCGTCGTACGCGGGGTTCGTATGTTCCTAGAACTTCGCAAGATGAGGATGGTATTCCAGATCCGCCACCAGTTCCAACAAATCTAGCTGATGCTATAACCACACTTGTCAATGTGACGGCTGAAAATTCCTGTTTGCTTCATGAGATCGCTCTAAGTAATCAGAATCAGATGCAAGGAAACCGTGGTCGTCACCATAATAGACAGGAGGCTACATATGTTGATTTTATAGACACAAGACCACCAGTGTTCACCAAGGCAGATGAACCATTGGAGGCTGATGACTGGCTTCAAACTATGGAGCAGAAATTTGACCTTATTCTATGCACGAAATATCAGAAACCTGCGTTTGCCTGCCCAGCAACTTAGAGGTACAGCAAGTGCTTGGTGGGCGAACTTAGTGGCTATGCAACCAGCTGGCATTCCAATAACTTGGGCTGAGTTTCGTACTACCTTCAGAGCCTATTATATCCCTGAAGGAGTGATGGCAATGAAGTTAGATGAATTCCTTACTTTGAAGCAAGGAGATCAAACCGTGATGCAGTATGTGGGAAGATTTAATCACCTATCACAATATGCATCAGAACATGTCAATACTTATGCCAAGAAGAAGAGGTGGTTTATGAGAGGTTTGAATACCAAGCTACAAACAATGATGACAACTTGCACCAATGTCACTTACCATGAGGCCAGTAAATATTGCAATTGCTTCAGAGTCAAAGTATCAGCAGCATAAGGAGCTCAAAAAGAAAAAGAGTATGTCGTCCAGATCTTTTGGGGGAAATTAGAAGAGGCAGAGGGTGATTTATCATCTAGTACATCATAATCGTCCTCCTTACCGTCCGCCACAGTCTCAAGCCGGGCAATAGTCAAATGTCCATCCTGCTATATCCTATCCAAACTCACAGTCAACCAATGCTCCTGGTGGCAATGCTCCAATGTCCCAGGGTCACAACTATCCGTGTTACAATTGTGGAAGGACTGGTCATTTCTCTAGGGAATGTCCATATCCTAGGCAGGCTAATCAAAATTATCAGAAGGCCCCTGCCAATCAACAACAGGGTCAGGCACCAAACAAGAACCCCAATCAGAATGCTCAGAAGGGCAAAGATGAGAGAAAGACAGGACGGGTGTTCTATATTCAAGTTGGAGAAATTCCGGAAGGGGAGCCAGTGATGATGGGTATGTTTCCTATTGCCAATCATCCTACAGTTATACTTTTTGATTCTGGCGCATCGCATTCATTCATCAATAGAACATTTGTCGTGAAGCATGAAATTTCAATTAGGGCAACGAAGGAAAGTTTCTTTATACAGTCGCTCGGGGGACGTCTGTGTACTAAGGAAATGGTATACCAGGTACCCATAAACCTGGGTGGGCATATTTTTCCCACTACCATGATTATCCTTAAGGATCAGGATATAGATGTAATCTTGGGAATGAATTGGATGTATCAGCATAAGGCTGTTATAGATGCTTTGAATAGGACATTAAGAGTAAGTTTGCCTGATAGTAATTCTCAACTTCTCATCCAACTTCCAACCCTAAGAAGATCAGTGGGCAAGGTTTGTGCAACTGCTGTCAAAGAGATTAGAGGATATTCCGGTAGTGTGTGAATTTCCAGATGTGTTTCCAGAAGATCTACCCGGTCTACCACCTGATAGGGATGTCCAGTTTAACATAGAGTTGCAACCTAGAATAGCTCCGATTTCTTAGAGAGCTTATAGGATGCCACCTAAGGAATTGGCCGAGTTGAAGACTCAATTACAAGAATTGATTGAGAAGGGGTTTATCCAACCTAGTTCCTCACCTTCGGGATGTCCTGGCAATATTTGTGAAAAAGAAAGATGAGACCCTGAGGTTATGTGTTGACTATCGTCCGTTGAATGAAGTGACCATCAAGAATAAGTATCCCTTACCTCGGATAGATTTGCTTTTTGATCAATTGGCCGGAGCCAAAGTTTTCTCCAAGATAGATTTGAGATCAGGGTATCATCAAATTAAGATAAAGCCTAAAGATATTCCCAAAATGGCATTTACCACAAGATATGGATTATATGAATACTTGGTAATGTCTTTTGGTTTGACAAATGCTCCCGCTCATTTCATGTATCTAATGAATTCAGTATTCATGCCTGAGCTAGACAAGTTTGTAGTGGTGTTTATTGATGACATTTTAGTATATTCCAAGAATAAGAAAGAACATGCAGAACATCTTAGGATTGTTCTGACCCACTTGAGAGAACATCAACTATATGCCAAGTTCAGCAAGTGTGATTTTTTGCTTAAGGAAGTGCAATTTCTTGGACATGTCTTGTCAGCTGAAGGAGTTGCAGTTGATCCCGGCAAAGTGAAGGATGTGCTTGATTGGAAATCGCCAACCATAGTTCATCAAGTTCGGAGTTTTCTGGGATTGGTAGGGTATTACCGTCGGTTTATTCTAGATTTCTCTAAAATATCAAAGTCCATAACTGAATTGTTGAAGAACCTAAGTTAAGTTTGTCTGGTCATCTGATTGCGAAGAGGCTTTCCAGACCTTGAAAAGACTATTGACTACTGCACCTAGTATTAGCCCAACCTGATATCGAGAAGCCATTTGATGTGTATTGTGATGCTTCAGGTATTGGTATTGGATGTGTATTGATGCAAGAAGGTTGAGTCATTGTCTATGTGTCCAGGCAACTTAAGCAACATGAAGAACACTATCCGACTCATGATCTAGAGTTAGCAGCTGTGGTTCATGCTCTGAAGATTTGGCGGCATTACCTGCTTGGTAATACATGCCATATGTATACAGACCACAAAAGCTTAAAGTATATCTTTACTCAGTCAGAGTTGAACATGCGACAGAGAAGATAGTTAGAACTGATTAAGGATTATGATTTGGAAGTACATTATCACCCGGGTAAAGCAAATGTGGTTGTAGATGCCCTTAGTCACAAAAGTTATTGCAATTGTCTAGCAGTGAGGACAATGGGTTTGACGCTATGTCAAGAAATGGAGAAGTTGAATGTAGAAGTAATTCAACAAGGTAGTTTGACCAACATAATTGTTGAAGTTACTATTCGAGATCAAGTTATTGCTGCTCAGAAGGAAAACAAGGGTATAGCCCATATCAAGGAAAGAGTCAAGAGTGGAAAAGCGGAACGCTTTAGTATAGATGATGAAGATGTGTTGTGGTTCAAGGATCGCCTGGTGGTACCAAAAGTTCCTGAGTTGCGGCAGTCAATTCTAGATGAGGCACATGCTACTAGGTTATCGATCCATCCGGGAAGTAACAAGATGTACCATGACTTGAAGCAAAAGTTCTGGTGGACTAAAATGAAAATAGAGATTGCTAGATATATAGCAAAGTGTGATACCTGTCAAAAGGTGAAAGCTATACATTTAAGGTCTGCTGGTGAATTACAACCATTACCTATTCCATCTTGGAAGTGAGAGGACATAAGTATAGACTTTATTGTTGGTCTACCCAAGACATCAAAGGGATTTGATTCAGTATGGGTTATTATAGATCGACTAACCAAATCAGCACATTTTCTTCCAGTCCAGAATACATATCCCACTATATGGTATGCCAAGATGTATTTAGAGCGAATTGTGAGTCTCCATGGAGTACCCAAGACTATTATGTTAGATAGGGGTACACAGTTTGTCTCCAACTTTTGAAAATAATTGCATTCTTCATTGGGTACCAAACTTCTGTATAGTATAGCTTATCATCCACAGACTGATGGATAGACTGAAAGAGTCAATCAAGTACTTGAAGATATGTTAAGGTGTTGTGTCCTTAACTATTCCAATAAGTGGGATGAGTGCTTACCTTTGGCCGAGTTCTCATACAACAATAGTTATCAGGAAAGCATTAGAATGGCTCCATTTGAAGCACTCTATGGTCGTAGATGCAGAACATCGTTGAGTTGGTCTGAGCCTGGAGAAAGAAGATTCTTTGGAGTTGACCTTGTGAAAGAAACAGAAGACAAGGTTAGGCAAATACAGAGTAATTTGAAAATAGCTCAGTCCTGCCAAAAGAGTTATGCAGATAGAAGACGGAGACCATTGGTATTTAACAAAGGAGATTTTGTATATCTGAAAGTATCACCAATGAAGGGAGTTAACCGTTTTGGTGTTAAAGGAAAGTTGGCACCCCGATACATTAGACCATATCAAATTTTGGAGAGGTATGGAAAAGTGGCATATCGCTTGAAATTACCTGAACATCTCGTAGCTGTGCATGATGTGTTCCATATTTCTCAATTGAAAAAGTGCCTCCGAGTGCCTGAACAAAATGTTGAAGTTGAAGGAGTGGAACTAGAACCGGATTTAACTTACTCCGAATATCCTATCCGAGTGTTAGATCAGAAAGATCGTGTTACTCGAAGACGGACAATCAAGTTCTATAAAATACAATGGAATCAACTATTCAGAAGAGGAAGCTACCTGGGAATCAGAAGATTACTTGTTAGAAAAGTTTCCAGAGTTTCTAGCATCAATATAGAATAGAGTAATGTTAGTTGAGCTCGGTTGCTACAAATTGTGTTTTATAAAGGAACCTCAGCTGTTTCATGGACAAGTTCTGGATGCTTTTGGACTGACACATTTCCTTTTCCATTACTTACTCTATGGCTTTGAATCTCGGGGTGAGATTTCTTTTAGGGGGAAGGATTGTAACACTCCGGGTGTTTAAATATTAAAAACATGACATGGCATCATATGCATTGCAAGGTAATTGTTCATATTGCAAACTTTGATATGCATTCACTAAGACAAGTTTACATTTGTGTTATGAGTGTTGAATTGAATTATTTGAATCATGTCAAAATTTGGTTTGGATTTGAATTTTCCAAAAAACCCTGATTTTCATTATTTAAACCCTACCCTGAAAATCCATTTCAAAATCTAAGCATATTTTGGGGTTGAGCCCAAAAGCAACAGTGTAGAGATTGACAAGTTAAGCAAAGTTTGTTTTTGGAGTTTTTCAAGTTGTTTAGAAAAATTTGGAGTAATTCAAAAAGGTGTAATTCGTTAAATTTCCCCATTTGAATTCAAAAGTTCATTTCAAAATCTAGACCGAATTAAGAGTTGGTTATAAAAGCAAAGTTGTAGAACTTTTGATTTTGAACAACTTTTGTTTTTGGAGATTTTTGAGTTGTTATGAAAATTTGAGAGTAATTTGTGAATTTTGGTGAATGGCAAACTTATAAATACTGTGAACAGTGTTCACCGCCGGCGACCTTCGGTTCGCTTCCAGACGTGCGCGTGGATGTCCTCGGCTTCGCGCTGGCATGGGAAAGGCTCCTACATGGCTTCCTAGCGCTTCTGGCCGCTCCTTAAGGCCTGAGCCGTCGCCGTTCTTCACCGTTTCCCTTCCTCTGTTTTCCCGGCGTCGTTGCCATAGCTCCGTTGAGCTTTTGCCGTCGAACCTGCGCCCGCGCCATCGTAGCAAAGCATGTCCCAGCTCCGCTAGTTCCTTGTGCACCCAGCAAACCAGCCCTTATGGCTTGTCTTCACCGGAAACTCACGGTGCGCGCTCTTCTTCCTCGCGGCCGGCAGCGTCCCCGTCGCGAGCGCTTCGCCGTGGCCAGCGTGTTACGGTGATCCTCTGCCCCTGCTGAGTCTTATTTCAGCTTCACCACAATGCTGTAGTCCTCCATGACCCATTGATTTCTCATTTTGACCACCACAACTCCCGGAACATCGCCATCGACGACGATCTGCTCCGTCGTGCTTGCTTGGGACGTTGACCCACCTCTCCGTTGCTCCTCCAGCCTTGTGCTCTACTCAGTCGCGTTTGGGGTGAGCTGCTGATGCTTCCTAGGCCTTCTGTTTAAGCTTTACAGGTCTCACGTCGCCGGCGTAGCACTGCCGTGCCACCGCGTCCGCCATGGCCGATGACGAGCTAGTATAGGGCCGTAATCAGTGCTGATAGGGATGTCAATCGCTGCGCCTAGTCTTGGTGATCATTTTGGTACTTTGGCCATCGCCGTTGGACTCACCGTCAACGAGTTTACGCCGGTCAGCGCCGTCGCAGTCGTGGTCAAACGCGCGAGGGTAGGGATGACAGGTGGGACCCGTTGTCAGTGACTCAGCGTTCAAATGGATTTTTCTATTTTCAGATTTGAATGAATAGTGATGTAATTTGTTATTTTTGTGTAGATTTATTTAGAGGTCCAAAAATTATGAAAATTTTTGTGTGACTTCTCTATGATGTATATTATTTAAGAAAAATATAAAATAATGTTTTCAGTAATTTTTGAATGTGATAAAAATTGCTCAATTTATTAATAAATGGATTTCCATGATTTTTCTAGGCTTATTTATTTATCCAAAAATTATGAAATTTGTTTTGCCACTTAGTTACCATGTAGTGAACATTTACTAAAATTTTGAGCTCAATTAGAATAAGTTGATTTATTTCATAATTTTGAATTAAATAATTGATTCATAAAAGCAAATTGTAACCTTTAATGAATTAGGTTTTGTTTGATTTTTTTATTGAGTGATGTCCTTGGGTGATTAGTTGATAATGATCCTTGGCAATTGATTTGGGTGTTGTGAAAAAGGTTTGATTAGTTTGACTTGCCACTGTACCGCGAAGGAAAGTTGTATTCAAATTCTTAATTTTTGCATCCATCATCGAGCATCATGTTTCGTATTCCGCATCATGTTAAACATGTCATTGTTATTACGTGTAGTGAACGAAGGTAAACACGTGGTAGTTAATCAAGTTGTTGAGGAGGTTAATCCGTCTGTTGAGATCGGATCGAATACTTGTGAAACATCGCAGGAGCCGGACTTTTCCGTCAACGAAGGCAAGCCCCGGATGCAT
Source organism: Miscanthus floridulus (assembly GCF_019320115.1). NCBI lineage: Eukaryota > Viridiplantae > Streptophyta > Magnoliopsida > Poales > Poaceae > Miscanthus > Miscanthus floridulus. The sequence goes on from NW_027098260.1 coordinate 10,528, forward strand.
ACAACCCTACCTTGTATTTTACAAATTGATTTTTCTTTTGCTTCTTTTTACTGCATTAAGTAATTAGGAGTCAAGTACAAGTCAAATTGGTACATTACCCACCTTGTTATTCCATAATTACCATATTACCAGTTTTAAATTCGTATATGCCTAGTTATGCTTAGCTATGCGTAGAACGATGAAAGTCAGGTGATTACCTGTCACCTGCGAACTTTAAACAGGATTTGATTAACTTATGTTATCATGTGATATGGGAACGTGGAGTAATAAATCTAGACCGGGCGGACTCGGTGTGTGTGAGCCACAAGATATGGAGGTCTTATGAGCGGGTTCTTTCTGCCTGGGTCGATTAAGGCACGTCCGTTGTTGAACTGTGTGCGATGAGACTTTATAGTACTAACCACATACTCTGGTAAGCCTGAACTTGGCGATTCTATTACGAGAATGGCTACTCACGCACTAGGAGTGGAGAGATGGCGGGAATAGCGTGTACCCACATGGCAATGGGCTGCATTGGTGGAGTACTATATTCTTGGGTGGCGTGGACCCGTTCTTGCTTTAGAGGATCCGAGAGTAGGTTGATATATGTAGGTCAAGGACCTACATATGTCGTGTGGTCTGGAATCCCCAGCTGGGTTTAATCGGTTCGAATCGTCGTTGCTCCTCGGTTATGGAGACTCACTTCTCTATTCATCATCGTAGTACTAATAACTGGAACTCGAATAAGTCTTGTGAAGGTGTTGGATATGAAGTTTCATGATCTCAACATGGATTGTGTCAGCTTTGTATATGATTTTATGCAGTTTTCTATACAAAGAATTTTGTTAAAAAGCTTTTACGCAAAAGAACTTTGATTATTGTTAAAGCCATACCTTGAATCCCATGAGTCGGCATCCCTGAGTTCTATCAGTTTTATTTCGGTTAAGTCTTGTTGAGTACTTTTGTACTCAGGGTTCATTGACCCCTTGTTGTAGGTGAGCCTCATGAGCAGATCTGTTTTGGATCATGCTGCATGACTATCGTTCGTTCTGACGATGAGAAGTAAATGTGTGATCCTTGGGCAGGATGTTTATTTTGTGTGTTATGTATATGTTAATTATGCCACTCCACTACTACTATGGTTTGTAATAATTATTGAACTTAGTTTGTAAGGTTTGAAACAACTAGTTTGTAAACTATGTTATCGTAAGACTTCCGCTGTTTTTACTCTAGTATTGATATTTGAATAAATATTGTAATACTGCAATGACTCTGTAATGTGATCCTGCTCAGAAATTGTGGATGATTCAGGGTTCCCCGAGGACACCCGGCAGTCTTTTTAAGTTAATGGAAACATATGCATAAACGTCAAAGGTCGTCGGACAGTGATAGGTGCATGTGGGCCCTATAACTTAGGAGGTTCTGCCACACTTATGATCTCTACATTCTCAATCAAACATATGATATGGCATGACCGCACGTACTTCCAAGATCTGACTCATCCTTTTTGTGCCCACATACATCGTGTATATATATGCATGGAAATCTGACTTGCATGCACTACATAATGGGATCTATAGGCTTGATGTCTTGATCTTCCAATCCTGAGCCGATTGCGAGCAATCTTTCATTTATTGCTTCTAACTTTTAATAAGGCAACTGTCAGTTTCAGAAGTCCTGCAATGAGATCAAGTTGAGAACACAGAAAGAGCACTGTGAAAAATCCGCTTGTTAAAGCCACAAACTGCAACAAAGGTCAGGGCTGGCCAAGAGGCTTCCTGTGTTGGCCACTGAGCGCGCTGTAGGTACATCATGGTAGTGCATATGCCCTTGTTGTCATGACTATCTTCATTTTTGTTTTTGCTCTATAGGCGATACGTATCATATCGGCTTTTTCACATCTTTAGGCTTATTTTTTGAACTAGAGGCGATACCCTTCTGGTACTGGCTATTAGAGCCGATGACTAAATGAATCAGCTATCAAGTGTTGATCAAATGTTAGGGTAATATTCCTTCAAATTTGTTTCGTCAATTGCTATTGATAGGTTGCACCAGAACTCTTCAAACCAAAGGTTAAACGATCGATCGATTCAGAGCAAGCACCTCATCAAGTGCAACAAAACTTCATTTAAGAAATCTATCAATTATTACTCGCACTTAGGATTCCATTTAGTGTTCACATATGTCGGCCTAAGCTCATCTCTAGGACCACTGTTTATTCTTCCTTAATCTAATGGCCGACGTGGAGCCGTGACTATTTACTAAAACAAACTCTAAGAGCCGATCGCTTGCATCGGCTATTGGCTTTCATTGCTGATTTTAATGAAGCCTTCTTCCCATAACTTGCCAGAAAAGCATTCGAAGTCTCCAAGCTCCCAAAAGACTGGATCGGCTGTTGCGATACTTACAGACTCATGAGCACGAACTAGTTCGACATCATTTCCATGCCACTGCATCAAACACTGATGCATGGTTGATGGTACATAATAGTTTGCATGAATCTAATCACGACCAAGGAGTAAACTGTATGACCCTTTTCCATTAATGATGAAGAACGTGGTGAGCAGAGTCTTACTCTCGATTGTCAGTTCGACGTTTATTGCCCCCCGGGTCTTAGACGCATTACCTCCAAAGTCCTTAAGGATCATGTCAGTCTCCATCAGACCTCATGGTCCTTTGCCAAGTTTATAAAAAGTGGTGTAAGGCATTAGATTGATAGAAGCACCTCCGTCCACCAACATTTTGTTCATCGGCTTCCCATCAACAAAACCTTTCATATATAAAGCCTTTAAGTGCCGATGCTTGACTGGTTTATCAAATATTGCTTGTTGTACAACCATCAACTTGGCAACTATCTCCTTATACTCTGATTCATCGAAATCTGAATAAACTTCTTGATCTACCAGAGCTCTAAATTTTGATGGCAACAGAAAAGTCATTTGGATATTTGCCAATGGTTGCTTTCTATTGGCTGTTTGCTTAGTATGCCATACTTGAGGTTTATCGGATGTCTGAGCCTGTTTCAACTCTTTGCTCCTTAAGTGTTGCACCCTTCTCTTCTGGCCCCTTATTAAACCTTCTGTACACCATTGGTCTTCCTGCCAAACATATTTTCTCTCTGTCAACTTCTCCATGATCAACCCAGTTTTGATCAATAATTTGCTTTCCAAGCCGATCATGAACACTTCCATTTTTTAAACTCTGATCCATATTATTATGATGATATGCATCTTGAGTATGGATAGATCGACGGTTGGTTTGAGATTACCTAAACTCCCAATACTGATTGCTGCATTCTGGACAGTCATGTCTAGTAGGCAACTTCAAACCTTCATTCTAGCAATGTCTGAGGAAAGAACAATTCCAATGTGATTCGGCTTGTTTCCTTTCATACCTTTCTCTTTCTAGTTGACGCTGGTATTCTTGATCCTTTAACCAACGCTGATAATCTTTTTCCTTCTGTCGATGTCACTTATTCAATAGAATCCGAGATGTAACTTGCAGCTTTGTTGTCCCTACTTTTGACATTCCTCCCTACTCATATCAGCTCTTTTGCTCATCGCGGCATCTCTTAATTTCCATGTATTCATCGGCCGATATTTGCATCTTGGGATCGACTGTTCCGACTTCTTTTGATTTGGTTGATGTTAGGACTTTAGTCTTTCCTTTGAGTAGCCCAGCATCAACCATGTTTTGATTTCCTAGGAAAGGATTACCATCAACTTTTATTTTCTGAGGCGTATTAAATTTGAGCCTCCCTTGCTGAATAGCCCTCTATATATGCTGTCGAAAGATTCTGCATTCATTAGTGGAATAAGAAGTAGTGTTATAGAACTTGTAGAACTTCTTATTCTTTAACTAATCAGGGGGTAACATAACATGACCATCGAGCAGTTTGATTTGCCCTTTCTCAAGCAAGAAATCGAAGAGCTTGTCTGATTTGGTGACATCAAAGTCATAGCTCTCCTCGACTCCTCTTCCTCAAGAATTTGGCACCATTACTGTTTTCTTGCCCCAATTCCATTCATCCATAGCAACTTCTTCTTCTTCATCTTCATAGCCATCATCGGCTGAGTATGGATCATAAGCTTCGGCTATTGTGGTACTCTTTTGGAACTGGGTATCTCTGCGCATACTCTGGAATTGGCTATTGAGCACTACTACTTGTTGAGCCAATTGACCCAAGTTGTCAAATTCTTGTCCCAACAGCTTTTCTTTCCACATCGGCAGCATTCTTTGAACAGCTAAAGCAGCTAGTTGATCATTGGCCAAGTTTAAGGAGAAGCACAAGTTCCTGGTTTCTCAGAATCTCTAAATAAATTCAGTGTTTGATTCATTAGTCTTCTGTCTTATAGTTATCAGATTGGTAATCTTCTTTTCTCCGATCCCAGTGTAAAAATATGTATGAAATTTCTTCTCTAGGTCAGCCCAATTGGTAATGGATTTGGATTTACACCAGCTGACCCATCTGTGGATTGAAATCCCATGTGCCTTGGTATCATAGATTTGGCATCATGTGAAGGGTGTTATAATCCGTGCCATAGTGATACCCTTGTGGAATCTCAATCTGCTGGGCTCTTTGGTGGCTTGCTGCTTGAAGTCACTGATTGTAGACATAAGGGTCTATATCTCTATGGATCCTTTGAATTGATGGTGCTATTTTTGAGCCAACGATGGTATGTGGCCTGATGTGCCAAAATTGATCACCTGGTTCTAACTTTGCCCCACCGGTTGTTGCTCATATTGTACTGATGGTCCAGGATTATACTGTATCTGATTCATAGTAGTTCCTTGAGCCTGTTCAGATGAACCCTAAACTGTCTGGACATTACCATTACCAGCTGGTGCTGCTTCTTGATGGCTGGTACCCACTTGATTAGTCCCTTGGGTCGATGGATCTGGAATTTTGTAATAAGCCGGTCCGCCTTGACCAACTAGAAATCCATGAATCGCCTCTCTCATGGCGTTGTGGAATATGTCCATGAAAGCTTCATTATGGCTTGATATGGCATCATGAATAGATTTGTCTACAACTTCCTTAAAGAAACGCATGTCTTCATCTTTAGTCGTATCTGTCACGTGTTTTGGTGTAGGACAACAAACATTTGTTCTAAAACTCTTCTATAGCTTTGCTGATGATACCCTTATCCCCATTAGGTAGATCTTCATAATGCAGCATGAAAGGTCCTTGTTTGGTTTTGGTAATTGAGTGACAACTTAGGTGGACTAATTGTGTTTATGTGAGATACACAGGTGATTAGTCCACAGGTACATGTGTGTGAGCAACATATGCCATGAAGGTGAAAATGGCTTAGAGATGTTGCAAAGCTCACACATGTGATGATGAAGGAGCTTATTGCACATGAGACATGACATTGAGTCATGTGATCAAGATGGAGAAGATCAAGACAAGACTTGGCTTGATGGACCGGTTGCAAGCGTGAAGGGCAAGTCGAAGGCTTTGGAGTGATGGACCGCGTGGCGGTGAAGCTTGAGCAAGACTTGGCGCCGATGGACGATGGCAACGGTGAAGAGCAAGTAGAGTCAAGATCGATGAACCAATATGATCATGTGATGATATGAAGTGGATCATATCATTGTTGATCGTGTTGGTGCATGTGTTGCATCGACATTGAAGGAGATGGAATGGAATGCGCAAGGCAAAGGTATAACCTAGGGCATTTCATTTCACCGGTCATAGGTGTGTAGAGAAGTCTATGACCGGGTTTAGGATAGATGGCCGTACTATCAAGAGGGGCAAACTTGTTTGCATATCGGTCATCTAGTGCCACTCGAGTGATCTAACTTTGCATTATCGCTAGGATCGAGTGGCGTGGCAAGTTGAGTGGCTAACATCCTTTGGGAAATGATTGTGAAAATGCTAACACACTTACACATGGTGATGTACACTTGGTGGTGTTGGCACATTTACAAAGGAGGTGGTGTTTGTAGGGGTGAGATGGATTTGGGTCCCTCTGTCCCTCCCGCCGAGCTTGTGAGGCGGGATTCGGCGCTTTCAGGAAAATGGAATGCCTATTTTCTATTGCGCCGGATGCAAATTCTTGTGGTTAGCACACTTGAGCAAGGGTGAAGAAAATGGAGAAGATGCTAACGTTGGTCAACTGACCGGACGTTGGATCTAAATGCATCGGACACTGGCAGGCTGCGTCCGGTCGCGCTGACGTGGAGTGTAGTAGTCGCTGGAGTGTGACCGGACGCTGGCTGCGTCCGATCGCATTCGACCGGACGCGTCCGGTCATGCTCGGGAGCTTACTGGAAACGACCGGACGCTGGGGGTTCAGCGTTCGGTCAGTTGAGTGCTGCTGCATCCGGTCAGGTCAAGTGACCGTTGGAACCGGGACACGTGGTCGTCTGTGGGCGACCGGACGCTGAGGTCCAGCGTCCGGTCAACACGACCGGAGCGTCCGGTCGGCCCGACCGTTGCCCAGTGAAGGGGTAACGGCTAGTTTAGCCCTTGGGGCTATAAATAGAAGTGGCCCTCGGCCATGGCTGGTGTGGAGCACCTCAAGGGACTTAGTGTTCATGCTTGTGAGTGCTTGGGAGCCCTCCATCACACACATACTTGATAGTGATCATTCGATTGTGTGAGTGAGCGATTCTAGTGCGATTGCATCGTGAGGTTGCATCGAGTGGCACTAGGTGATCGAGTTACAAGCCGGTGGTGCTTGTTACTCTTGGAGGTTGCCACCTCCTAGATGGCTTGGTGGTGGTCTCCGTGGAAGCCCGCAAGAAGCTTGTGCGGCGCTCCGGAGAAGTGCTTGTGAGGGGCATTGTGCTCGCCCCGCGGGAGCCGCGAAGAGCAACTCTAGTAAAGCGTGTCATTGAGCTACCCTCACTTCCGGGGTAGGTTCTTGCGGCGCCCGACGTGCGGGCTTAGCAGGTGATGCTAATTAGCCGCCGAACCACCAAGTGAGCGGTCGACACAACGGGGACTAGCGTGTTGGCAAACACGTGAACCTCGGGAGAAAAATCATCGTGTCAACCTTGTTCTTCCCGTTGGTTTGCTTCCCCATTACACAAGCTTGCAATTACTTTTATACATATTAAGCTTGTGTAGTTGCTCTTGTAATTAGATTGCTTGTGTAGCTTGCTAATTACCTTCTTGCTTGTGTAGCATAGAAGTAGCTCCCTTGCGTGGCTAATTTGGTTTTAGTAACCTCGTTAGTCACATTGCTTAGTTTGTGTAGCTAAGTATTTGCGCTCTCTAATTAGGCATTGGTTGCCTTGTTATTGAGCATTGCTAGTGAGCTTTGTTAGCTTTGTGCTTTTGCTTACTAGCATGTGTAGGAGCTCTCTTGTTGCTTAAAATACTAGTGGCATAGGTTTGTGTAACCTTGCTCCTAGAATTGTTTAGTAGAGCTCGAACTAGCCCGGCACCTTTGTTGCATATTTGTTATCTTTGCAAGGTGCTAGTGAACATATATAGTAGGGTATAGTCTTGGCTAGACCGATAGTTTTAATTCCGCATTTGTATCGGTTAGCCGACACGATTAATTTTAGAAAAGACTATTCACCCCCCCTCTAGTCCGCCATCTCGACCCTTCACAGCATAAGGATGTCGTTGTTGTTGTGAACCGCCATAATGATTGTGGGGTCCCACCAGGCGTGCCAAAAACATGTGTCGACATAGAATTTTATCTCGTGTCGAGGACACATGAAGCAAGTCGGAAGGGTCTGCTCGATGGAGCTGTAGATTCGCCTAGCTTCAGCGCAGAGATGGTCGATCCTGCGCACTCCTCCTGAGACATACCAGTCAATTTGACCCTATAATTAACAAAGAGAGAAAGCTTATCAGTAATTAAGGGCGGAACTTACCGATTTTGCCAGACAGTCCTGAATGTGCGGCTCTGAGAGCCGATATGAAAGGAGATCGACTAAATAGTTGATTTCAGCATATTCATAAGAATAAATTGGTTAAAGCTCATTGGGTTGTATAAGAAGAATCAGTTATCATTCAAGATAAATGTCATTATTTGAGCAGATATTAATTAATGGCAATAAGATGTCAATAATGATTGGTTTATGCTAAGCCAATGATTACAAGCAATCGAACCCCTTTTTATATAAAGAAACAATTCAACACCATTTAACCGTTTAATAAAGATAAATCTAATGAACATATTAGATCTCATCTATCGCTATGACCAGTGGGGCATGAGGCAGAATCATGTAGGCCATAGAAATAACAATAGACTCAACGACCCTAACTCATTACTAATATCAGTGGGGCATGGGGCAGAATTATGCAGGCCGTAATACAATAATAAGATCATGGGGCTAACACATCCTTCAACCTATCTTTACTTCAACGGTCTCATGATGCGAACTGTTTGTGAAAGCACTCGATATCGGCTAAAACAGTCAATTTAGGCATAGCGCACAGTTAAAGTCATGCCTTATCAGGAATAGACCTACCGAATAACGATCTCCACTCCACAGTGCTAATAGTGAGGTGTGAGATAGAATCACACAGGCCATGATAACGGGTCATGGAACGGTTTTCGCTAGATAATAAATCTACTCAAGACGCAACATGCTTTAACTACACGCCATGCACGATCAAGATTGATGTAAAACAGTCGATAAAACGTAACTCATCGTTTAATGTACAGATTAGATCAATTTTAGATTAACAAACGATGGGCTAAACAGGATATAAGGCCGATCTAGATCAATCCTAATCAGGCAGAGTGATATTGTTGTAATTTAGATAAAAAATGAAAGCAATAAGCAATATCAGTAACTTAATGAATCTACCAAAGACTGTCATTCTAAGATAGAGCCAATAACTTGACCTTGATCTAGTTCATGTAGTAGGGGTCAATCGGATCGATGCAGCCATACTTGAACTAGGCAAGAATTGATAACTAACTTATACCAGAGTCGCAGTGGAGGTCGACAGGATCAATGCAGCCGTACGAACAGAGGTATAAGCCATGACAGTACTTACAACAAGCAGTGGAGGTCGATCGGATCGATGCAGCCGTACTTGCTGAAGAACTCGCCGAGATCTACTCTACTCCTACTCCTAAGGGGTGGCCGAAGCCGAAAAACTAAATGACTTGTATATTGGATTGATTGTTGTCCTTGATACAATAGCCGGGGGTTTATATTTATACCCTGGGCTGATAAGAGTCCTAAACGAATATGACTAGATAAAAGGAAATACCAAGATACATGGACTCTAATTTCTCTTATGTAGAATCCTTGCTAATGAAGCTTCCTTATTTGATACATGTCCTTGTTTCTTTCATCCTAATATGCACATGGACGTCATGTCTCTCTTAAATTAATTAAATAATATTTCTTGGCCGGCTCATAAATATCCCTTGATTAGGAAACTTTCTCGCTTTTGACATCATCGGCCAATCTCTTTCTTTCTAGGATAAGCTTACCAAATTTTGGTGTAAACACTAACTTACTATATTTTCGTTTAGCATGCATGTTCACTAAGGATGGTGGTGGAGGGAGGTAAACAAATGGGTCATTGCCCCTCTTGCCCTTGTGCGGGGGGGTGGCATACAGTTCAGGAGCGCTTGTTGCCGCCTTGCGGGCACGTGAGGAGGCCTTCACAGGGCAAAAGAAGTGACATGTCTTTCCTCTCAAACATCAGACGAGTCCTCACTAATCATGGCATGAGGGGGGAGGATCTTTTTGCTCAAATATGCAAGAGAGTTGCGTATAATTTCATTAAGAACTCGAAGTAAAACACAATACACATAATTAAAGTTTAGGTACATATACATAAAAACACACACAACCAAACCTATCTGGTGGCCACCTCCCAATGTGCTAACCCCTTAGCGCCAAGGCATCGTAGATGAGCCTCATCAAGGATAATTCTAATCACATGCTAAATATTGGGATTGGCTCCATTGAACACAATTGTTATCAAGACCATCTATCTGGTGGCCACCTCCCAATGTGCTAACCCCTTAGCGCCAAGGCATCATAGATGAGCCTCATCAAGGATAATTCTAATCACATGCTGAATATTAGGATCGGCTACATTGAACATAGTTGTTATGATGTTTTCACAACACCTATGCACCCAAAGTAATCAGCTAATTCAAACCTCAATTGACTTCCCGGGGAGCAAAGCAATAATTCTCATCCACCAATCAAAGAAACCCTAGGACAGAATGTGATTGTAACAGTGTGATATTGAGATTGCTTAAAATGGAAATTTACATTTTTCTGTTCCTTCATTGTAAGAGTCACCTCTTGTTGGATTTGATTGATGACCTGATGTTTTCTTGTGAATCATGACATATGCTTTATGCTTTTAAAGTAAAATAATCGTGTTTTAAAGGTTAATTTTTACCATATTGTGTATTTGCTTTCTGTCATCCAGATTTCAACTCAACAGTAATCTAGTAAACTTTTTAGTCATTGTTAATGACTTATTTTAACATCTTTCCCAGCTGCTTGCCATTGTGTTGCTCTCGATGTACAAGGCTAGTGTTATACATGGTGTCGGAATAAGGTATAAATCAGAATATTTGGTTCCATTTATTTGGTTTATTACTTTACACTATAAGTTTCTAGCAGAAGGGACAATTAGGGCATGGGACACTCTTTTGCGTAATCTGCCAACTGTTGTTAATGGTCTATTCGGGTAGGATAATTGGCTACAAAAACAAATTCTTTACCTTGATTATTAATAATTGTTTATAGTATTTCTAAACTCATAAGCTGATTAATACAAGTGGTTTAAAGGTGTTAACTATAATGTTTATGTCTTCCAAGATGCTAGCGTGTTAATTATAATCTTTATGTCTTCCAAGATGCTAGCTTGCACTTGTTAACCCTGCAGACAAAATGTCGAGAAAGCAAGTGTGGGAAGCAGCCATAGTCTTTCTCTTTCGGTGATAATAAGCACAGACAGTTAGGGACGAGCTCCTTAAATAAGAGTTGGTACCTTGCACTTTTATTCTCTGTGAGCTCACATGTCTGTGACTCTGTGAGTAATCCGGCATTGCCAGAACGCGCCATTTTTTATTGTGAAATATTTGTTCGTTATAAGCTTAATTAATCATGTATAACTCCGCTGAAGTGTAAACATCTAAATATTTAGTGAAACTTCTTTTTCCTGTTCTGTTTGATAAGTAACTTTATTTTAATCGACCATCTCATGTGAACTCAAGTTATATTGGAATACATGTCGTTGTGAATGGCATTTTGCAATATATCCTTTTCCCTCCGATGACTAACCTTGGCCTGTTTGTGGAACAATTCATAAACTAAATGTAGAAAGCAATAGGGAGAACACCTCAAACCTATTAGGGAGGGATGACTTTCATATATATAGCCACAAGCCTGTCAGTATATTTACAAATAGACCCCTATATATATGCATATCGGAAAAAGTTTACATAACCCCCAACTATTCAAGGTGGACTACTTCACCCCCAAACCATAAAACTAGATTTTCTACCCCCTGAACTTTTCAAAATCGGTTAAATAACCTCCCAAGCGGTTTTGGACGGTGTTTTTGCTACAGTGACAGTGGTTTTATCTTTTTCTTTTTATTTATTTTCGCTGAATCTTTAAAAAATCATAGTAAATCAGAAAAAAAATCATAAAATAGAAAATCTAATTTTGTTGGACTCCACATGAGTAGATCTACACACTGAACATATAATATGGTATGCTATAATATAAAATTTTTTATGTAGCTTTGAATCTATGCTTTTACGTAATTAATTGAAATAATTCATAGTTACAGCTTCTATGGTCCAATTATGATGAAATTTTTATGGTGGGCTAATTATTGTATGCTTGAACTGTACTAAAAATTTTAAACTCATTGGATCATGTATAACTTAGTTATAGATTTATTTAGGTTTATGCTTGTTAAATCTATGCTTATTAATTAACCCCTCGTAGTCATAGCAGGAGGATCACAGACACAGACTGGATAAAAAATCAGTAAATAGCTGTACAGACAAGCCCTTAGTCATGATATTCGCGAACTGATGCGAGGACGACACATGGAGAACACGAACTTCGCCAAAGATGACCTTCTCACGGACGAAGTGAATGTCAATCTCGAGTGCTTGGTCCGGCAGTGATAGACGGGGTTTGTTGTCATGTATACAGCACTACATTGTCACATAAGACAACTGTGGCAGAGAGTAGCGTTAGATGGAACACCTAGACAAGCTGGCGCAACCAGCAGTGGGTGATGGCACGGTACTCTGCTTCAACACTGGAGCGAGAGACAATGTCCTGATGCTTGAACGACCAAGACACCAAGTTGTCACCGATGTAGACGCAGTAGCCCAACGTGGAGCGGCGGGAGTTGGGGCACCCTGCCCAGTCCATATTTGAGTATGCCGTGAGAGACTGTACATGACCGGTGCCAATGTGGAGACCAGTAGAAAGAGTGCCCTTGACGTAGCAAAGAATGTGCTTGACGAGGGCAAGGTGCGGCTCTCGAGGGCCGTGCACGAAGAGGCACACTTGCTAGACCGCATAGGCCAGGTCAGGGTGGGTGAGAGTAAGGTACTGTAGCGTCCGACGAGGCTACGGTACTCGGATGGGTCGGTGAGTGGGGCACCATCCGTAGCTGAGAGATTGGACTTGGACTCTACAGGCGTCGTGGAGGGATGGCACATGGACATGCCAACACGCTGAAGAAGCTTAACAGCATACTGGCGTTGCGAGAGGAACAGCCCGTCGGAGGAGCGCGTGACGGAGATGCCGATGAAGTGGTGGAGCGTCCCGAGGTGAGTCATCACGAATTTCGAGCTGAGACGTGCAGTGATGCAACGCAGAAGGTCTGGAGAGGAAGCCGTCAGGATAATGTCAGTCGACAAAGAGCAGCAAGTAGGCAGTGTTGTCTCGATCTTTATAAATAAAGAGAGACGCATAAATGATGGAGGACATGAAGACGAGCTGGCGAAGATACGTGGCAAACCGCTGGTGCCGCGCGCGGGGAGCCTGAAGAATCCACGTAGCATGACCCACCGTGTCAGCTGGTGTGCGCGAGTCGAAACTTACAGCTCAGTTAGCCTTTGTCGGACCATTTGTCTGAGATCCCTAGGTTGCAGTTGTGACCTCGACACGATTACTTGAATCTACCCGTGGACCGTGGCTAGCCGACGTCTCTTTCACCGACATCAGTACCTGAGGAAATGGCTGCAGATACGACTGGTAATTCCAAAGCACGTGTCCTCGACCTTAAAACCCCTACGTTGCTATCGACCGGAACATAATGGTCCTGTTTGATACTCTAGCACAGCTAAAGGTTAGAGTTAGTTTTTAGCTTAGGACTAGCCCTGAACTAACTCTAGCCTAAGAGATGTTTGGATACAAGGGTTAAAATGATAATAAATGTGCTTTCCAAATCATTGGTGTGGGTGAAAGTAGAGAGGAAAACAGTAGGACCCTCACCTCAAATAGTCCCCAACTAGCCCAAATAATCATCCTCTTTGGGGGGATAGTTTTTTAAGGTGGGCTAGTTGCAAATAACCCACTCTAGCTCCTCCTGTTTGGCTACTTTAGAACTAGTTGAGCTTCAACTAACACAAACTAGCTCTAACTCATAGATCCCATGGCCAATGGATTAAGAGGCTATCGATCCAGGCAACACTAGTCATCGGAGCATGGCCTTTGTTTTTGTGATCGTGCGCAGACGCCAGCCGGCAATGGGGCCCTACACCGTCTTCATCAACAAAACATAAAGAAGAAACTGGAATGCCGGCAGTCCAGAAGTAAGGGTCTATTCGGCTGATATTAAAGTCAGCTGATAAGTTGGCTGAAACTATTTTATTGTAAAAAAAAAATATTATAGATTCTAGCTAGTAAGCCGGCTGATAGGCCTTGAACGTGGACTAATTAAAATTTTCTTTTTTCTAATGAATTCTACTAATCAATTAGCCTCTATTAGTTTATGTTTGATCATAATTAGTTAATGTTTAGGCCTTCTATTTGGTATCAAAAGATGGACTAGTTTAGTCCATCCAAATCAGGCTCGAAATGAAACAGGGCGAAACAGAGTGCCGACTCAAATGAAGTCAATCAGTTTGTTCGCTGGTTGATTTCTGAGCTGGCTGGTGCTAATTTATTATGAGAGAAAAATACTGTTGGCTGGCTGGTTTAGGACTGACTAAAACCAACATGCGAACAGGGTGAATGGAACTGACTAGGAGGCGACGAGGCGTGATGTAAATAGTAGTACTAACTTGTTTGCTGCAGGTTCATCAATTGCGATATCGAGCTGTATTCATTGCCAGTTTCAGTTTTAACCACAAGATTTGCATGATCATGACCCACAGCGCTGCTGCTATTTTAACAGCCACAGCGCTGCCGCTGCTAGTTTTTGTTGATGAATTGAACAGTACAAGTACGGTAAGGAGCGCAGCAGCAGCAGCCGCAGCGTTGCTGCAGCTAGCTCTTCCGAGTAGCTATGCCACCGTCAGATACTGAGTCTAACAAGTCGACTGAGATATCACTCTTTCAGGCATAAAGAAAGCTGGAACTGGCACAAAGGCCACAAGCTCCACATGACGCACTATGCCACCGTCAGAGGAAAAGAACATGCACTTCGCTGATGCAGTAACCAATAAATAGTTATGGCTCCGATCCCTCAGAGCAGCTACACTAATTGGTGGACAAAACAAGCAGCGGCAGCGGCTGGCTGCCGTGCAGCAAAGACAGCCGATCAGGCTCACAGATTCACAACTAACAAGAAGCTGGGGCAAAAACGTGCACCGGTGTTAAGAAGCGTCATTTTTCAAAACAGTCAGATATGCACAGATGAAACGTCTAGTCATCCCATTTAGCAGTGAACAGTGCACGACATTTCCATCACACAAACTCATATGCTGCCAGAAATAATTTTCTTCACACGATTGTGACCAAGACCAACCTTGCAAGCCTGCACATGACATTACGCCCTTTAATCTTCTGAGTGGCATGTCCAATAGCACCAGCCCGCTGCAAGGGTGATGGGAAGTCAGTACACAAACTGGACAAGTGTATGAGGGAGTGAAATATTTATAGTAGTAGATGGAAATTGCAGGCATACCTTATCAACACAAGAACACATTGCAGAACGCCAGCAACACCAGTCCAGACAGAAGGGCCCTTGTTCGTCAGCGCGTCTTGCACCAATAAACCCACAGATCCAGCTAGGCACACAAAAGAAACGACATATGCCACAAAAAGCCAGAGCTTCACTCTACAATGTAAAGAGACCAAGGTTAGAATATTCTATGCAGGTATCACAGGAAAAAATCCTTCTTACACCTTAAATTCCATTTGAGCACATTCCAGCACCCAGAAATTGGTCCAGTCTTGTTATAGAACCAATGAGGCAGTTTTCAGGTATGCAAAAGATATGTCCATTTGGGATTACAAGGACAACACCATGACTTACTGAACCTGATGAAAAGTGATGCATCACATAGCACAATGCTAGAAACTTGAGGCTCTTCAATTAGAAAGCACGAATTTAGTTAAGGAAACTTTGGCTAGGTGGCACATGTACTTGCCACTGAATGTAAGGATGACTGGAACACACGTCTATACTACTCATGTTGAAGATCCACTTTGAAAAAAAATCCAATGCCTCTTTCAAATTTTTGAAGCAGATTGACTTAGAGGCATGGCCTGTATGACGCCTTACAATATTATCTCATCGTGTAGGATATATGCTAAAGCAGTCCAGCCACTCTTTTGTTTACCAACATATGGTTTTCTTCTAA
Organism: Miscanthus floridulus; assembly: GCF_019320115.1. Classification (NCBI taxonomy): domain Eukaryota; kingdom Viridiplantae; phylum Streptophyta; class Magnoliopsida; order Poales; family Poaceae; genus Miscanthus; species Miscanthus floridulus. The sequence goes on from NW_027098260.1 coordinate 26,241, forward strand.
CAACTTTCCTTGATTTTGACATTTTGAAAAAAAGTGCAAATGATTTATTTTACAAGCTTTATGTTGCTGCAGGTGTCTTTAAAATCTAGATCCATACAACCTATCTGACCAGGATCTCAATCAGTGTAGTTATTCAAAAAAGAAAAGAAAAAGCTTTCCTGGAAATAGTTCTATATCAACTGTTAGAAAAAAAATCTAAAATATTATCAAACAGCAAATGGTCAACTATTGTCGGGTAGGGGGGAGGGAGGGGGGGGGGGGGGGGGTGTGGAAATGGCATAACAAGGATACAAGATACATTGATGTAGAGAATCATGTGCATAACCAAAATCAAACACAACTGTGTCAAGATTTCATGGAGCAGGAACAATGTCCTCCAGTATGTCATCCTGATTTAAAAAGTTAATGTTTCCAAATTACAACTCAAGTCAAACAAGTCTATTTGACCTATTGTATATTGGTTCTGCAGCATCAAGATCAATGACAAGACAGTATTTGAAAAACAAATGTATGTAATCCCATTGTGCAAACTCAACAGCAAAACAAATGGGGTGAAAAAACATGAAAACAGTGGCCTGGGTAGGACAACCCTACTAACAAGGAGTAACACTTAAAGTCATTGCTATACCTAAATAGAGAAGTTATATTTGACAGAAAGAGATGTTATATCTTGATTGCATTACCTTAATAAACATATACGAGGATAAAGACATTATGATCCATGATCATGGATAATTTGTAACAGTGGAAACTCCTACTCCCGAAAGATATGAAATTCACAAATTTGTATGATTACCAAAAGAGTAGTCCAACTAGTTGTCTAAGTAGTTCCATAAGTCCCCTAGAAAAAAAAATCTTATGACTTTCCATATGGTAGTCCAACTAGATCCCACAAACAACTGCCTCCTCCTTGCTATGTCCATAGCAGAGTTACCAGAGTGGGACGGCAGTTGTTTCAAACATGAGTTAGTAAGTAATCCCTCATAAAGCTGGGCAACTCCCTACAAGACCAAATCCCTCATAAAGCTGGGAGACTCCCTACAAGACCACACCTTTACAAAAAAACATTTTCAGCTCATAACCACAATGCTACATTCGGGGTTGTTTGGGAGAGCTCCCAGCTCTAGATTCTCCGTGAGAATCACTCCTAGACAGCCAAACGAATAAAACAAACTAGATTCTGCCATTCTGGTGGGATGACAAGAATCGCTTCTCCTTTTAAACTGTGAGCTGGGAGCTGAAAGAACCTGCTCCCCATCGCTCCCCTTCAATCCCCACAAGAATCACTCCATAATCACATCCCACTGCTGTCCACCAGAATCACTCCATCAGATAATCAGGGAGCTGGAGCTAAGAATCAAGAGTGAAGCTCCACCAAACAGGCCCTTATTAGTTTCCTAATTACAACAATTCTAAGTCCAGTGCCTGCTTATGAAGATGGAGATTGACCCAAATCAAAAGTCTGACATCATTGTAAAATGGTTTATTTACATCGCATGCAAATTCACGTGATTCCTGAAACTGTGCTTATTTTTAATCGTACAGATAATATCAAGTAACCCGGGCTCGACTGAATCATATGGATTTCAAAACCCTAAATTCATCCACCAATTCCATCAACCTTTAACAAAATATAAGCAGTATCCTCACCTCCACTCTGAATCGTCCCCGTAGGGCGAGTAATAGTCGTATCCGATCTCATCCTTGTTCACGCAATTGAACATGAGCGCCGCCAGCGTAGCGAAGATCCCTGCAAAACCCGCATGCCCAACGAAATCACACCGATCAATCGGACCCCAAAACTCGCACGAGAATAAAAAAGATGGGGGCTACTCCCCGAATCTTAGGGCTCCTGCTCTCACCTGGAAGGTAGTGGAGGAAGGAGACCTGGACGGCGCTGCAAACGACCGCGTCCACCCAGAACCACCATCCAGCCCCGAAGATGGCGCCGGACACGCCAGGGCCGATGATCCCCCAAAGCAGCGCAAGGTTCTCCATGGTCGCGGCCTCTCCTCACCAACTCCTCCCACCAAGCAATCTCCTCGTCGGGTCGTTCCGCCCTTCTCCCTTCGCCGCCGAATTGTGTTTTCCCAAGCGGAAACTGGAGCGGTGGAGCCTGAAGGTGGGTGTAGTAACACTGGGCCAAACAATTTCCGTCCAATAAAGAAAGCCCAACTCGGGATTTCTTTGGGCCTATTGCGCCACGCATGTTTATGGGCCTAGCGAATCGCGTTGAGATGGACGACGGGGTGGCGCTTGCAACCTGCTGGGGATGTTGGTGGCGGTGCGGCAGGAAGAGACGATGGCGAGGGGTGGCGCGTGGGCCGCGGCGGCGGCGGTGTGGTGGATGGCGGCGGGGGCCGGGGCGGTGTGGCTGGAGATTGCGCCGTCAGGGACTAAGTGTGTGTCGGAGGAGATCCAATCCAACGTTGTCGTCATCGGCGACTACTCCGTCCTCTACGATCACCACCACGCCCACCCTACCATCGCCGTCAAGGTAACCAATCGTTTGGACCTACAGATGCAATATGTAAAATAGACTAAAACGGCATTGCCACGTAATTAGTTTAAGGGAGAGAAATGAACGAAAATAGTTGACACCATAATTAATTAATTAGCCGACCTAGAAAACACCATTGGGTTTGGGTATCCAATTGCATCCACCAGATCGGGATTCATCCAAGCAGTACAGCGTGGGAGGTGTTAGGCAAAAATATTGTTATGTACATTGTAAATTTTGTGGATTGGTTGGTACTCCTATATTTTCTATGCTTTTGTGTTTGTGTACACTGGAAATGGAATGGAAGTGCATTATGTGTAGTAACTGTTATTATGGAAGGGAAGTGCATTATGTGCAGTAGCTGTTATTTCTTTGATGTTATGGATTTATGGTATATATTAGTTACTCTTACCTAACAATCGATGACAATTGTCAACTTGAGCACATTGGACATGTGATTAGCCATTAGGATATATCATACATGTCTCCTTTCATTGTGGTCATGCCCACGCGGTCCGTGGGCATACTCAGAAAAACACCATTTGAAAACTATTCTGCTAGCTCAAATGCATGATAAAAATCAAAAACAATTTTGTTCTTCATAGAAGATACATAACTCTCATTATTGTTTGAGAAAGAAAATCATTGTGTGATTTGATTCCTGTTGCTGCTCCCCATTATCCTTAGGTTCAGTCAAATTGATCCTGAATAAGGCAAGTTATTGATTCCTTTTGTCCTAGGCCTTCTCCATTTTTTCTACAGTATTGTTTGTGGTACATCAAATGGATCGCGGTTACACTGTTAGTTCTTCAATAATGAAACTGGAAGATGCTGTCCAAACCTTGCTTATCTTGTATGGGCCATAAACTCACCCGGGAACTACAAATAGGCAACATTTTGTTGGATAGATTTGTGATTATGAATCAGGAGACATGTAATCCACCTCCATACTATCATATTTATCTGCAAATTAGTTTTCAATTTGCATTCACGGTGTTACATCTTGTGAATAGGGTGTATGAGTTACAACAATTTTATCCACAAAAACTTTTTGACTTATTTGCACATGGTAGTAGTAGTGGATAAATCTATTGCCATTTTCACTTCATTGAGAACATATTAGTAAGTAGTAACTTTGCTGGGAGAGGAACTGGACATTGAGTGGGAGTTGTCTGATTGAAGATTGTTACATCATTGACCATTTATGTTCCGCTAACATGCTTACATTTCTTTCGGGAATCATTATTTCAGGTTACATCCCCTTTTGGAGACGTTGTTCATAAGAAAGAAAAGGTTTCAATGGAGCAATTTGCATTTACCACAGCAGAAGCAGGGAACTACCTTGCCTGCTTCTCGATTGATGGTGAGGACAGAGGGTTAGTGGTGAAACTAAATCTTGATTGGAAAATTGGGATAGCTACTAGAGACTGGGATTCTGTTGCTAAAAAGGAAAAGATCGAGGTGAAGTATATGAAAATGAGGTGTTATACTGCCAGTTGTTTTGTTTTATTCCCCTTCCATATGACATCAAGTTTTATAATCAGGGAGTTGAACTGGAGTTACTCAAGCTTGAAGTTGCTGTCCAATCAATCCATGAGAACCTGCTTCTTCTAAAATCCAAGTCTGTGCATCCACTTATTTTCCTAGCTTCATGTTTTGGTTATTCATGTACCTGGCTGATACCCAGGGTATAATAACAATCCATTTAACAATATTATTCTCGGTGCAGAGAAGCCAACATGAGGGATGTTAGTGAAAAGACGAATTCTAGGGTCACGTGGTTGAGCATGCTCTCTCTTAGTGTTTGCATTGCAGTCTCTGTTTTACAGTTGTGGCATCTACAGCAGTACTTCCGAAAGAAGAAGCTCATCTAACTGATGTCCGTAATATAGTCCTCTGCAATAAGCCTATCTTTATGTTTTGTGTTTTTGCATACTGAGATCTGATAGTTTCGCTGTCGAGTCTAGCAATTGTAAATAAACTGGTATAACAACCTGAAATCCCAAGTCAGATGACATGAGACTGCTGTTTTCCTTGTTCAACTTACTTTTGCAGCATGGGAAGCAATTTTTTTTTCTTCCATGTACAGCTCAGGGATACCTGTACTACAAACATCCAACCTCATGGTGCCACTGACCCTCTTGCCACAGCCACAAGAAAGTCTCTGTAATCACTCTCAGGCAAGTTTTCTTGGATGTAGTCTGCAAGGTTCCTTCCATAACAACTCTTGAACGCTGATCTGATCTCATCTATACCGACATCATCACTGCCCAAGATAGCTCTTGTTACCATCCTTTTATCTGCAGATAGCATACTTCTCTGCAGTAACTGGAAATATCAAGAGCAGAAGAGTGAATTAGAACAGGTACAGAACAGTCAGGCTTTTCGATACTGATCCAAGGGCTTCTGGGATTTTATTACCTTGGAGTAATACTTGGAAGGGTTGTAGATGCACTTGACAACAACCCTCAGAGATTCTTCAAATTCACCAGACCCATTTATCTTCAGTGCCTGCATGCATACGCATTGTTGCAAGGTAGTCATAACAGAGTCACTGAGCAGGGCTGCACGAGGTGGATGGGCCGAAGTAGCTGATGAGTCCACTTGCCTTGGTATAGTCATGCCCATATATGCGCTTGTAGCTGCAGAAGGCCAACCTGAGCTGTGGGATGCTCCTCTTGCTGAACATCTCAAGGATCACAGCCTCGTCGACGACGGAACCGGCACCACTGTTCTTCGTGTCGTGCAGCCTCCTCGCGTCGCATTTGGCTACGTGCTGGCTGAGGTCGTCGTGGTGCGACCTGTGGGAGGCTGCGAGAGCCAGCAGCAGCTGTTTAAGCAAACAACAATGACGGTAGTCAGTCAGGTTAAGTTCAGGTGGTGGTAATGGTTTAACTCCATGACAGCAGAGAAGAGAAGTGAAGAAGGATGGGCACATGCCCTCTGGTATGGGTGAGACGGCTCGGTGACCATGTCCTGGTCCAGGTTCCTCCTGAACCTGGCCATGTATGCCTGCTTGGTGAAGAAGAGCTGGTCCTGCTTCCGGCGCGTGAACACCTCGACGAGGGCGCGGTAGCCGGCCACGGTGACGCCGCCCTCGACCGCCTCCCGCGCCACGACCGCATCCCGTTCCGCCGGCTCCAGAGCCCACAGGTAGAGCAGCCTGCAGAGCTGCAGGGAGGAAACCGCGCGCTCGTGGTGAGCTGAGACTGAGAGCTCCGTCGCGGTCACTGCGGCCGTGACGACTCCTGTGGGGCCTCTGCGATGATTTTTTACCTTGTCCTCCTGGTTGCTGGAGTTGGACATGGCCACGAGGGTGCCGTGCAGCGTCCCAGCGAGGTCCTCGCCGAACGTCGCACGGTACGCCGCCCTGATCTGCTGCCTCTCGGCGGGGCTCCGCGGAGCCAGGAGGAGGCCCAGGCGCCGCGGCGTGCCGCACGCGCCGCGGATCTCCCTGCACGCCTCCTCGGACCCCGCAGAGGCCATGGTCGCCGCCGTCTGAATGAAAGTGTTCGCTGTAGAGAACCCTCTGTTGGATCAGCCTTTTCAGCTTCTCGCAGTCTTCTTTCTCTGTACGCAAATGGATCACTTACTAAGATCGTACGGTGTGTAAATACCATCCTTATCGTACGTACGATCAGGATAAAACATTGCGCGATTCCTTTGGTTGTGCAATGAAATGTAGCATTTTGCAGGTGTGGGTCATTCTCATTCACATTCACAGGCTCGTACGTCAGTGGTTGCCAGGCGAAAAGGTCAGGAGTACGAAGTAACAAACGTGCGTGCACTGCAAAGGCAGCCCACTGAACTGTAAAAGGGGGTCCATAAAGCTTTTCGTGGCGGGTGGTGGTATGTGAGTGGCGCCCGTTCGTGGATTCCCCGTAGACGCCGAGTCAAGTCGTCCGCCTCCGCGCTCTCTGGTCGCCTGGTCGGTGGCTTTGCCTTCCGTTCCGTCGCTGGCCAGGCGTTGTTCCCTTTCACTGAAGAACCGAGATGGATCGCCCGGCCAGAAAGAACTCGGTGGCCTTTCTTTCCTCGCCGAACGCCGAGCCTTTTCAGTTCTGGACTACTCCCTATGTGCGCGCGCGTTGGTGGATTTTGTGTGTGTTGAGTTCTTTTCGTTGGTAATAAAGCACGGTGCAGCTGGGAATGTGCGGATGGCACGGATGCTTGCTTGTGCGCTGCCCCATCCGCAACGGTTTCTCCCTCCTACGCAGCACGCATGGGTGCGTGGAAAGTGTGTGGTCTCGAAACGCAAACGCTTCGGCGCAGTGGGGCATTCCGTGCTTGCTTGCATGTTTCCGATGAGGGCGCGCGTGCAGGGGCGTGCTGAACTGCTGATTCTGCCAGTGGCTGGTGACTGCTGGCGGCTGGTGCGTGTCATGTCGTCACTCGTGATGATATCTGCTTGCCTGCTTCAGGGGGTGGCTGTCTGGCTGCTGCGCGACCCCAAGCGCACAGGCACAGGCTGTGCGTCTGTCTTAAAACATGGGAAGGCTCATGCCAAGCGCCGCACACGTGTGTTAGCGTGTTGAGGCCGGCGCGTGGAAAGGGTGCACGAGCCATGCAGCCCGGGTGGGGGATGCCGACTGAGCCGACGAGCTAATGCTCACAACCTCTCAACATAAGGTTTACAGGGATCAGGCCCAACAAGGCAAATATCATCATCCATCAGAAACTAAAATCAATTCTATATTTTTTTTCTTGAACGCGCTGGAGAGCTACGTATCATTTCATTGAAAGGAGAAGAAAGAGCCGTACATAGACCCGAACACACACCTCCTACTAACTTGAGACTTTAAAACTTAAAGGAAAGAGACGACCAGACCAAAACAAACAACACCTAAGAGAACCCGTGCCATTGAGCAGGGAGAAGCCCTTCGCTCCTGCCAAACACCAGAACTCAGCTTGCTTCTTTGTAAGGAGCAGCGCCGTGTCCAGTCTAGGGGTGGCTCCACTAAAAACACAATCATTTATATGCCTCCAAATGGTCCAAGCACCAAACGTGATGAGGGTGTTCATCTTCTTGGTCACACAGCGGGCATTTGTCTAGACGGGAAAGGCCGCGCCGAATTCCACATTTAACAACCATAAGTCAATCATAAATCTGCTTACAACGCAAAATAAAAAAAATGAAAGCACAAAACATAGTGAAGATGGATCATTTTTATATGAAACTTGAGCTTCATCACAAAGTCACAACGGTAGACTTCTTAAAAAAAAAGTCACAACGGTAGACCCAAACTTATGATGGTTCCATATATGCAACCCACAAGGGAGACCATTAGAATAGTGATTTTTTCCCTAGATGATTTTTGTTTACATGTAAACATAAGCTCTTATAGCATCGGAAGACAAAGCTCACAAAGATAACAAGCTCCACAGTGCAAGAAAGGCAAAATTCGAATTGCTCAGCAACTGCTCTATATATATAGACTTACAGAGGAACCGGTTTAGTTAGTTTGCAAGATGGAAGGTGTTATACTTAATACTTAATCAAGACCTTAATTAATCTAACCACATGGACAACTAATCTGTTGTTAGCACTTATCCCTTAATTGTGCTTAATTAAAACTGACATGTGCAGTAACCCGCTGAAGTCCTCGCTCTTTGGGGTTGAGCCCAAAAGCAAAAGTGTAGAACTTGACAAGTTAAGCAAAGTTTGTTTTTGGAGTTTTTCAAGTTGTTTAGAAAAATTTGGAGTAATTTAAAAAGGCGTAATTCGTTAAATTTCCCCATTTGAATTCAAAAGTTCATTTCAAAATCTAGACCGAATTAAGAGTTGGTTATAAAAGCAAAGTTGTAGAACTTTTGATTTTGAACAACTTTTGTTTTTGGAGATTTTTGAGTTGTTATGAAAATTTGAGAGTAATTTGTGAATTTTGGTGAATGGCAAACTTGTAAATACTGTGAACAGTGTTCACCGCCGTAGCTACACCGCCGGCGACCTTCGGTTCGCTTCCAGACATGCGCGTGGACGTCCTCGGCTTCGCGCTAGCGTGGGAAAGGCTCCTGCGTGGCTTCCTTGCGCTTCTGGCCGCTCCTTAAGGCCTGAGCTGTCGCCATTCTTCGTTGTTTCCCTTCCTCTGTTTTCCCGACACCGTTGCCATAGCTCCGTTGAGCTTTTGCCGTCGAACCAGCGCCTGCACCATCGCAGCAAAGCGTGTCCCAGCTCCGCTAGTTCCTTGCGCGCCTAGCAAACAGCCCTTGTGGCTTGCCTCCACTAGAAACTCGTGGTGCGCGCTCTTCTTCCTCGCGGCCGGCAGCGTCCCCGTCACGAGCGCTTCGCCGTGGCCAGCGTGTTACGGTGATCCTCTGCCCCTGCTGAGTCTTGTTTCAGCTTCGCCACGATGCTGTAGTCCTCCATGACCCATTGATTTCTCATTTTGACCACCACAGCTCCCTGGAACATCGCCACCGACGACGATATGTTCCGTCGTGCTTGCTCGGGACTGTCGACCCACCTCTCCGTTGCTCCTCCAGGCCTTGTGCTCTACTCAGTCGCGTTTGGGGTGAGATGCTAATGCTTCCTAGGCCTTCTAGTTTAAGCTTTACAGGTCTCATGTCGCTGACGTAGCGCTGCCGTGCCACCGCGTCCGCCATGGCCGACGACGAGCTAGTATAGGGCCGTAATCAGTGCTGATAGGGACGTCAATTCGATGCGTCCTAATCTTGGTGATCATTTTGGTACTTTGGCCGTCGCCGTTGGACTCACCGTCGACGAGTTTACGCCGGTCAGCACCGTCACAGTCGGTGGTCAAACGCGCGAGGTTAGGGATGACAGGTGGGACCCGTTGTCAGTGACTCAGCGTTCAAATGGATTTTTCTATTTTCAGATTTGAATGAATAGTGATGTAATTTGTTATTTTTGTGTAGATTTATTTAGAGCTCCAAAAATTATGAAAATTTTTGTGTGATTTCTCTGTGATGTATATTATTTAAGAAAATATGAAATAATATTTTCAGTAATTTTTGAATGTGATAAAAATTGCTCAATTTATTAATAAATGGATTTCCATGATTTTTCTAGGCTTATTTATTTATTCAAAAATTATGAAATTTGTTTTGCCACTTAGTTATCATGAAATGAACATTTACTAAAATTTTGAGCTCAATTAGAATAAGTTGATTTATTTCATAATTTTGAATTAAATAATTGATTCATAAAAGCAAATTGTAACCTTTAATGAATTAGGTTTTGTTTGAATTTTTGATTGAGTGATGTCCTTGGGTGATTAGTTGATAATGATCCTTAGTAATTGATTTGGGTGTTGCGAAAAAGGTTTGATTAGTTTGACTTGCCACTGTACCGCAAAGGAAAGTTGTATTCAAATTCTTGATTTTTGCATCCATCATCGAGCATCATGTTTCGTATTCCGCATCATGTTAAACATGTCATTGTTATTACGTGTAGTGAACGAAGGTGAACACGTGGTAGTTAATCAAGTTGTTGAGGAGGTTAATCCATCTGTTGAGGTCGTATCGAATACTTGTGAAACGTCGTAGGAGCCGGACTTTTCCATCAACGAAGGCAAGCCCCGGATGCATACAACCCTACCTTGTATTTTACAAATTGATTTTGCTTTTGCTTCTTTTTACTGCATTAAGTAATTAGGAGTCAAGTACAAGTCAAATTGGTACATTACCCACCTTGTTATTCCATAATTACTATATTACCAGTTTTAAATTCGTATATGCCTAGTTATGCTTAGCTATGCGTAGAACGATGAAAGTCAGGTGATTACCTGTCACCAGCGAACTTTAAACGGGATTTGATTAACTTATGTTATCATGTGATATGGGAATATGGAGTAATAAATCTAGACCAGGCGGACTCGGTGTGTGTGAGCCACAAGACATGGAGGTCTTGTGAGCGGGTTCTTTCCGCCTGGGTCGATTAAGGCAAGTCTGTTGTTGAACTGTGTGCGGTGAGACTTTGTAGTACTAACCACATACTCTGGTAAGCCTGAACTTGGCGATTCTATTACGAGAATGGCTACTCACGCACTGGGAGTGGAGAGATGGTGGGAATAGCGTGTACCTATGTGGCAATGGGCTAGATTGGTGGAGTACTGTATTCTCGGGTGGCATGGACCCGTTCTTGCTTTAGAGGATCCGAGAGTAGGTTGATATATGTAGGTCGAGGGACCTGCATATGTCGTGTGGTCTGGAATCCCCAGCTAGGGTTTAATCGGTTCGAATCGTCGTTGCTCCTCGGTTATGGAGACTCACTTCTCTGTTCATCATCGTAGTACTAATAACTGGAACTCGAATAAGGCTTGTGAAGGTGTTGGATATGAAGTTTCATGATCTCAACATGGATTGTGTCAGCTTTGTATATGATTTTATGTAGTTTTCTATATAAAGAATTTTGTTAAAAAGCTTTTACGCAAAAGAACTTTGATTATTGTTAAAGCCATACCTTGAATCCCATGAGCCGGTATCCCTGAGTTCTATCAGTTTTATTTCGGTTAAGTCTTGTTGAGTACTTTTGTACTCAGGGTTCGTTGACCCCTTGTTGCAGGTGAGCCTCATGAGCAGATCTGTTTTGGATCAGTGCTGCATGACTATCATTCGTTCTGATGATGAGAAGTAAATGTGTGATCCTTGGGCAGGATGTTTATTTTGTGTGTTATGTATATGTTAATTATGCCACTCCACTACTACTATGGTTTGTAATAATTATCGAACTTAGTTTGTAAGGTTTGAAACAACTGGTTTGTAAACTATGTTATCAGTAAGACTTCCGTTGTTTTTACTCTAGTATTGATATTTGAATAAATGTTGTAATACTGCAATGACTCTGTAATGTGATCCTGCTCAGAAATCGTGGATGATTCAGGGTTCCTCGAGGACACCCGATAGTCTTTTTAAGTTAATGGAAACATATGCATAAACGTCAAAGGTCATCGGCCAGTGACAGGTGCATGTGGGCCCTATAACTTAGGAGGTTCTGCCATAGAATGGTATCAGAGCGATCATTGTAAGGTTTTGTTGTATTGCTTTACAAAAACTTTCAAATTGATTTGGGATGACTAAATTTAACTTGATAATTTGGTTCAAATTGCTTCTGACTTATCTTATTTCTTTCTCCCTATTCTGTATTTGATTAAAAAGGTTTTGTGTGGTGGAGTAGTAATATTACTATGCCCTATATAAAAATAAATGTTGTTTATGTGTATTATAAACTTTGATGTTTTTGGTTTGTAAGAACGATTCATGCATCATTATTAATTCACTCGTTACTTCCTTCGCCTCTTAGTCTAGAGTTGAGTAGTGAGACTAGTTTGAGTAATGTAATCCATCATAGCTGCTCTTTAGACTTTGATAAAATGGTCTTACTTGGATTAAATTGGCTTCCTATAGTATGGCTCGTGCCAAGATGACGCCCCGTAAGTCCACTGGACCCAAAGGAGTTCCTCGTCACCAACTTGCCCCTAGAAATGATGGTGCTAGCAGTAGCAGTTCTAGGCCTGATCCCCAAGCAGAGATACAGAGGATTTCTACGGAGTTAGCACAAGCTACTAGAGATAGGGCTTTGGATGCTATACAGGTAGGAGAATTACATGATCAATTGAGGCGTCTCACTACCACACACAGGAACTGTGAAAGCATGTTAGTTCGTACGGTGGAAGGAAGAAATGAGGCTTGGCATAGGGAAAATGTAGCTAGAGCTAGAACTCATGAGCTAGAATTCTATGTAGAAGATTTAGAAGAACATAATACCTATCTACATGAGGAAGTTCATAGGCTTAGCAATCTACTAAATCCAAATCATGAGCCTCAAGCTAATGCCATGGACCCCGGTGTCATCCTTGCCGATGATAATGAATCGAAAGAAGAAGAAGATCCTGAATAATTAGTAATGATCAATGAAAGTGATGATGAAGGCGGTAATAATTCTAGAATGGATACCGAGCCTGAAGTTTGAAATAATCATGGAAAAGAGTAGAGTTGTATAATAGTTAGTTATAGTTAAGCTATGTATCTTTGTTTTAGTACTTACAGGTTGGTGTTTATATTAGTAAACCCTATGTAATGTGTCTGGAGTAAGCTTTTGTGCAATTCAATAAAGGCTTGTGAATAAAGTTTGGCTTGTTATGAGCAGATGCGTCGTACGCGGGGTTCGTATGTTCCTAGAACTTCGCAAGATGAGGATGGTATTCCAGATCCGCCACCAGTTCCAACAAATCTAGCTGATGCTATAACCACACTTGTCAATGTGACGGCTGAAAATTCCTGTTTGCTTCATGAGATCGCTCTAAGTAATCAGAATCAGATGCAAGGAAACCGTGGTCGTCACCATAATAGACAGGAGGCTACATATGTTGATTTTATAGACACAAGACCACCAGTGTTCACCAAGGCAGATGAACCATTGGAGGCTGATGACTGGCTTCAAACTATGGAGCAGAAATTTGACCTTATTCTATGCACGAAATATCAGAAACCTGCGTTTGCCTGCCCAGCAACTTAGAGGTACAGCAAGTGCTTGGTGGGCGAACTTAGTGGCTATGCAACCAGCTGGCATTCCAATAACTTGGGCTGAGTTTCGTACTACCTTCAGAGCCTATTATATCCCTGAAGGAGTGATGGCAATGAAGTTAGATGAATTCCTTACTTTGAAGCAAGGAGATCAAACCGTGATGCAGTATGTGGGAAGATTTAATCACCTATCACAATATGCATCAGAACATGTCAATACTTATGCCAAGAAGAAGAGGTGGTTTATGAGAGGTTTGAATACCAAGCTACAAACAATGATGACAACTTGCACCAATGTCACTTACCATGAGGCCAGTAAATATTGCAATTGCTTCAGAGTCAAAGTATCAGCAGCATAAGGAGCTCAAAAAGAAAAAGAGTATGTCGTCCAGATCTTTTGGGGGAAATTAGAAGAGGCAGAGGGTGATTTATCATCTAGTACATCATAATCGTCCTCCTTACCGTCCGCCACAGTCTCAAGCCGGGCAATAGTCAAATGTCCATCCTGCTATATCCTATCCAAACTCACAGTCAACCAATGCTCCTGGTGGCAATGCTCCAATGTCCCAGGGTCACAACTATCCGTGTTACAATTGTGGAAGGACTGGTCATTTCTCTAGGGAATGTCCATATCCTAGGCAGGCTAATCAAAATTATCAGAAGGCCCCTGCCAATCAACAACAGGGTCAGGCACCAAACAAGAACCCCAATCAGAATGCTCAGAAGGGCAAAGATGAGAGAAAGACAGGACGGGTGTTCTATATTCAAGTTGGAGAAATTCCGGAAGGGGAGCCAGTGATGATGGGTATGTTTCCTATTGCCAATCATCCTACAGTTATACTTTTTGATTCTGGCGCATCGCATTCATTCATCAATAGAACATTTGTCGTGAAGCATGAAATTTCAATTAGGGCAACGAAGGAAAGTTTCTTTATACAGTCGCTCGGGGGACGTCTGTGTACTAAGGAAATGGTATACCAGGTACCCATAAACCTGGGTGGGCATATTTTTCCCACTACCATGATTATCCTTAAGGATCAGGATATAGATGTAATCTTGGGAATGAATTGGATGTATCAGCATAAGGCTGTTATAGATGCTTTGAATAGGACATTAAGAGTAAGTTTGCCTGATAGTAATTCTCAACTTCTCATCCAACTTCCAACCCTAAGAAGATCAGTGGGCAAGGTTTGTGCAACTGCTGTCAAAGAGATTAGAGGATATTCCGGTAGTGTGTGAATTTCCAGATGTGTTTCCAGAAGATCTACCCGGTCTACCACCTGATAGGGATGTCCAGTTTAACATAGAGTTGCAACCTAGAATAGCTCCGATTTCTTAGAGAGCTTATAGGATGCCACCTAAGGAATTGGCCGAGTTGAAGACTCAATTACAAGAATTGATTGAGAAGGGGTTTATCCAACCTAGTTCCTCACCTTCGGGATGTCCTGGCAATATTTGTGAAAAAGAAAGATGAGACCCTGAGGTTATGTGTTGACTATCGTCCGTTGAATGAAGTGACCATCAAGAATAAGTATCCCTTACCTCGGATAGATTTGCTTTTTGATCAATTGGCCGGAGCCAAAGTTTTCTCCAAGATAGATTTGAGATCAGGGTATCATCAAATTAAGATAAAGCCTAAAGATATTCCCAAAATGGCATTTACCACAAGATATGGATTATATGAATACTTGGTAATGTCTTTTGGTTTGACAAATGCTCCCGCTCATTTCATGTATCTAATGAATTCAGTATTCATGCCTGAGCTAGACAAGTTTGTAGTGGTGTTTATTGATGACATTTTAGTATATTCCAAGAATAAGAAAGAACATGCAGAACATCTTAGGATTGTTCTGACCCACTTGAGAGAACATCAACTATATGCCAAGTTCAGCAAGTGTGATTTTTTGCTTAAGGAAGTGCAATTTCTTGGACATGTCTTGTCAGCTGAAGGAGTTGCAGTTGATCCCGGCAAAGTGAAGGATGTGCTTGATTGGAAATCGCCAACCATAGTTCATCAAGTTCGGAGTTTTCTGGGATTGGTAGGGTATTACCGTCGGTTTATTCTAGATTTCTCTAAAATATCAAAGTCCATAACTGAATTGTTGAAGAACCTAAGTTAAGTTTGTCTGGTCATCTGATTGCGAAGAGGCTTTCCAGACCTTGAAAAGACTATTGACTACTGCACCTAGTATTAGCCCAACCTGATATCGAGAAGCCATTTGATGTGTATTGTGATGCTTCAGGTATTGGTATTGGATGTGTATTGATGCAAGAAGGTTGAGTCATTGTCTATGTGTCCAGGCAACTTAAGCAACATGAAGAACACTATCCGACTCATGATCTAGAGTTAGCAGCTGTGGTTCATGCTCTGAAGATTTGGCGGCATTACCTGCTTGGTAATACATGCCATATGTATACAGACCACAAAAGCTTAAAGTATATCTTTACTCAGTCAGAGTTGAACATGCGACAGAGAAGATAGTTAGAACTGATTAAGGATTATGATTTGGAAGTACATTATCACCCGGGTAAAGCAAATGTGGTTGTAGATGCCCTTAGTCACAAAAGTTATTGCAATTGTCTAGCAGTGAGGACAATGGGTTTGACGCTATGTCAAGAAATGGAGAAGTTGAATGTAGAAGTAATTCAACAAGGTAGTTTGACCAACATAATTGTTGAAGTTACTATTCGAGATCAAGTTATTGCTGCTCAGAAGGAAAACAAGGGTATAGCCCATATCAAGGAAAGAGTCAAGAGTGGAAAAGCGGAACGCTTTAGTATAGATGATGAAGATGTGTTGTGGTTCAAGGATCGCCTGGTGGTACCAAAAGTTCCTGAGTTGCGGCAGTCAATTCTAGATGAGGCACATGCTACTAGGTTATCGATCCATCCGGGAAGTAACAAGATGTACCATGACTTGAAGCAAAAGTTCTGGTGGACTAAAATGAAAATAGAGATTGCTAGATATATAGCAAAGTGTGATACCTGTCAAAAGGTGAAAGCTATACATTTAAGGTCTGCTGGTGAATTACAACCATTACCTATTCCATCTTGGAAGTGAGAGGACATAAGTATAGACTTTATTGTTGGTCTACCCAAGACATCAAAGGGATTTGATTCAGTATGGGTTATTATAGATCGACTAACCAAATCAGCACATTTTCTTCCAGTCCAGAATACATATCCCACTATATGGTATGCCAAGATGTATTTAGAGCGAATTGTGAGTCTCCATGGAGTACCCAAGACTATTATGTTAGATAGGGGTACACAGTTTGTCTCCAACTTTTGAAAATAATTGCATTCTTCATTGGGTACCAAACTTCTGTATAGTATAGCTTATCATCCACAGACTGATGGATAGACTGAAAGAGTCAATCAAGTACTTGAAGATATGTTAAGGTGTTGTGTCCTTAACTATTCCAATAAGTGGGATGAGTGCTTACCTTTGGCCGAGTTCTCATACAACAATAGTTATCAGGAAAGCATTAGAATGGCTCCATTTGAAGCACTCTATGGTCGTAGATGCAGAACATCGTTGAGTTGGTCTGAGCCTGGAGAAAGAAGATTCTTTGGAGTTGACCTTGTGAAAGAAACAGAAGACAAGGTTAGGCAAATACAGAGTAATTTGAAAATAGCTCAGTCCTGCCAAAAGAGTTATGCAGATAGAAGACGGAGACCATTGGTATTTAACAAAGGAGATTTTGTATATCTGAAAGTATCACCAATGAAGGGAGTTAACCGTTTTGGTGTTAAAGGAAAGTTGGCACCCCGATACATTAGACCATATCAAATTTTGGAGAGGTATGGAAAAGTGGCATATCGCTTGAAATTACCTGAACATCTCGTAGCTGTGCATGATGTGTTCCATATTTCTCAATTGAAAAAGTGCCTCCGAGTGCCTGAACAAAATGTTGAAGTTGAAGGAGTGGAACTAGAACCGGATTTAACTTACTCCGAATATCCTATCCGAGTGTTAGATCAGAAAGATCGTGTTACTCGAAGACGGACAATCAAGTTCTATAAAATACAATGGAATCAACTATTCAGAAGAGGAAGCTACCTGGGAATCAGAAGATTACTTGTTAGAAAAGTTTCCAGAGTTTCTAGCATCAATATAGAATAGAGTAATGTTAGTTGAGCTCGGTTGCTACAAATTGTGTTTTATAAAGGAACCTCAGCTGTTTCATGGACAAGTTCTGGATGCTTTTGGACTGACACATTTCCTTTTCCATTACTTACTCTATGGCTTTGAATCTCGGGGTGAGATTTCTTTTAGGGGGAAGGATTGTAACACTCCGGGTGTTTAAATATTAAAAACATGACATGGCATCATATGCATTGCAAGGTAATTGTTCATATTGCAAACTTTGATATGCATTCACTAAGACAAGTTTACATTTGTGTTATGAGTGTTGAATTGAATTATTTGAATCATGTCAAAATTTGGTTTGGATTTGAATTTTCCAAAAAACCCTGATTTTCATTATTTAAACCCTACCCTGAAAATCCATTTCAAAATCTAAGCATATTTTGGGGTTGAGCCCAAAAGCAACAGTGTAGAGATTGACAAGTTAAGCAAAGTTTGTTTTTGGAGTTTTTCAAGTTGTTTAGAAAAATTTGGAGTAATTCAAAAAGGTGTAATTCGTTAAATTTCCCCATTTGAATTCAAAAGTTCATTTCAAAATCTAGACCGAATTAAGAGTTGGTTATAAAAGCAAAGTTGTAGAACTTTTGATTTTGAACAACTTTTGTTTTTGGAGATTTTTGAGTTGTTATGAAAATTTGAGAGTAATTTGTGAATTTTGGTGAATGGCAAACTTATAAATACTGTGAACAGTGTTCACCGCCGGCGACCTTCGGTTCGCTTCCAGACGTGCGCGTGGATGTCCTCGGCTTCGCGCTGGCATGGGAAAGGCTCCTACATGGCTTCCTAGCGCTTCTGGCCGCTCCTTAAGGCCTGAGCCGTCGCCGTTCTTCACCGTTTCCCTTCCTCTGTTTTCCCGGCGTCGTTGCCATAGCTCCGTTGAGCTTTTGCCGTCGAACCTGCGCCCGCGCCATCGTAGCAAAGCATGTCCCAGCTCCGCTAGTTCCTTGTGCACCCAGCAAACCAGCCCTTATGGCTTGTCTTCACCGGAAACTCACGGTGCGCGCTCTTCTTCCTCGCGGCCGGCAGCGTCCCCGTCGCGAGCGCTTCGCCGTGGCCAGCGTGTTACGGTGATCCTCTGCCCCTGCTGAGTCTTATTTCAGCTTCACCACAATGCTGTAGTCCTCCATGACCCATTGATTTCTCATTTTGACCACCACAACTCCCGGAACATCGCCATCGACGACGATCTGCTCCGTCGTGCTTGCTTGGGACGTTGACCCACCTCTCCGTTGCTCCTCCAGCCTTGTGCTCTACTCAGTCGCGTTTGGGGTGAGCTGCTGATGCTTCCTAGGCCTTCTGTTTAAGCTTTACAGGTCTCACGTCGCCGGCGTAGCACTGCCGTGCCACCGCGTCCGCCATGGCCGATGACGAGCTAGTATAGGGCCGTAATCAGTGCTGATAGGGATGTCAATCGCTGCGCCTAGTCTTGGTGATCATTTTGGTACTTTGGCCATCGCCGTTGGACTCACCGTCAACGAGTTTACGCCGGTCAGCGCCGTCGCAGTCGTGGTCAAACGCGCGAGGGTAGGGATGACAGGTGGGACCCGTTGTCAGTGACTCAGCGTTCAAATGGATTTTTCTATTTTCAGATTTGAATGAATAGTGATGTAATTTGTTATTTTTGTGTAGATTTATTTAGAGGTCCAAAAATTATGAAAATTTTTGTGTGACTTCTCTATGATGTATATTATTTAAGAAAAATATAAAATAATGTTTTCAGTAATTTTTGAATGTGATAAAAATTGCTCAATTTATTAATAAATGGATTTCCATGATTTTTCTAGGCTTATTTATTTATCCAAAAATTATGAAATTTGTTTTGCCACTTAGTTACCATGTAGTGAACATTTACTAAAATTTTGAGCTCAATTAGAATAAGTTGATTTATTTCATAATTTTGAATTAAATAATTGATTCATAAAAGCAAATTGTAACCTTTAATGAATTAGGTTTTGTTTGATTTTTTTATTGAGTGATGTCCTTGGGTGATTAGTTGATAATGATCCTTGGCAATTGATTTGGGTGTTGTGAAAAAGGTTTGATTAGTTTGACTTGCCACTGTACCGCGAAGGAAAGTTGTATTCAAATTCTTAATTTTTGCATCCATCATCGAGCATCATGTTTCGTATTCCGCATCATGTTAAACATGTCATTGTTATTACGTGTAGTGAACGAAGGTAAACACGTGGTAGTTAATCAAGTTGTTGAGGAGGTTAATCCGTCTGTTGAGATCGGATCGAATACTTGTGAAACATCGCAGGAGCCGGACTTTTCCGTCAACGAAGGCAAGCCCCGGATGCATACAACCCTACCTTGTATTTTACAAATTGATTTTTCTTTTGCTTCTTTTTACTGCATTAAGTAATTAGGAGTCAAGTACAAGTCAAATTGGTACATTACCCACCTTGTTATTCCATAATTACCATATTACCAGTTTTAAATTCGTATATGCCTAGTTATGCTTAGCTATGCGTAGAACGATGAAAGTCAGGTGATTACCTGTCACCTGCGAACTTTAAACAGGATTTGATTAACTTATGTTATCATGTGATATGGGAACGTGGAGTAATAAATCTAGACCGGGCGGACTCGGTGTGTGTGAGCCACAAGATATGGAGGTCTTATGAGCGGGTTCTTTCTGCCTGGGTCGATTAAGGCACGTCCGTTGTTGAACTGTGTGCGATGAGACTTTATAGTACTAACCACATACTCTGGTAAGCCTGAACTTGGCGATTCTATTACGAGAATGGCTACTCACGCACTAGGAGTGGAGAGATGGCGGGAATAGCGTGTACCCACATGGCAATGGGCTGCATTGGTGGAGTACTATATTCTTGGGTGGCGTGGACCCGTTCTTGCTTTAGAGGATCCGAGAGTAGGTTGATATATGTAGGTCAAGGACCTACATATGTCGTGTGGTCTGGAATCCCCAGCTGGGTTTAATCGGTTCGAATCGTCGTTGCTCCTCGGTTATGGAGACTCACTTCTCTATTCATCATCGTAGTACTAATAACTGGAACTCGAATAAGTCTTGTGAAGGTGTTGGATATGAAGTTTCATGATCTCAACATGGATTGTGTCAGCTTTGTATATGATTTTATGCAGTTTTCTATACAAAGAATTTTGTTAAAAAGCTTTTACGCAAAAGAACTTTGATTATTGTTAAAGCCATACCTTGAATCCCATGAGTCGGCATCCCTGAGTTCTATCAGTTTTATTTCGGTTAAGTCTTGTTGAGTACTTTTGTACTCAGGGTTCATTGACCCCTTGTTGTAGGTGAGCCTCATGAGCAGATCTGTTTTGGATCATGCTGCATGACTATCGTTCGTTCTGACGATGAGAAGTAAATGTGTGATCCTTGGGCAGGATGTTTATTTTGTGTGTTATGTATATGTTAATTATGCCACTCCACTACTACTATGGTTTGTAATAATTATTGAACTTAGTTTGTAAGGTTTGAAACAACTAGTTTGTAAACTATGTTATCGTAAGACTTCCGCTGTTTTTACTCTAGTATTGATATTTGAATAAATATTGTAATACTGCAATGACTCTGTAATGTGATCCTGCTCAGAAATTGTGGATGATTCAGGGTTCCCCGAGGACACCCGGCAGTCTTTTTAAGTTAATGGAAACATATGCATAAACGTCAAAGGTCGTCGGACAGTGATAGGTGCATGTGGGCCCTATAACTTAGGAGGTTCTGCCACACTTATGATCTCTACATTCTCAATCAAACATATGATATGGCATGACCGCACGTACTTCCAAGATCTGACTCATCCTTTTTGTGCCCACATACATCGTGTATATATATGCATGGAAATCTGACTTGCATGCACTACATAATGGGATCTATAGGCTTGATGTCTTGATCTTCCAATCCTGAGCCGATTGCGAGCAATCTTTCATTTATTGCTTCTAACTTTTAATAAGGCAACTGTCAGTTTCAGAAGTCCTGCAATGAGATCAAGTTGAGAACACAGAAAGAGCACTGTGAAAAATCCGCTTGTTAAAGCCACAAACTGCAACAAAGGTCAGGGCTGGCCAAGAGGCTTCCTGTGTTGGCCACTGAGCGCGCTGTAGGTACATCATGGTAGTGCATATGCCCTTGTTGTCATGACTATCTTCATTTTTGTTTTTGCTCTATAGGCGATACGTATCATATCGGCTTTTTCACATCTTTAGGCTTATTTTTTGAACTAGAGGCGATACCCTTCTGGTACTGGCTATTAGAGCCGATGACTAAATGAATCAGCTATCAAGTGTTGATCAAATGTTAGGGTAATATTCCTTCAAATTTGTTTCGTCAATTGCTATTGATAGGTTGCACCAGAACTCTTCAAACCAAAGGTTAAACGATCGATCGATTCAGAGCAAGCACCTCATCAAGTGCAACAAAACTTCATTTAAGAAATCTATCAATTATTACTCGCACTTAGGATTCCATTTAGTGTTCACATATGTCGGCCTAAGCTCATCTCTAGGACCACTGTTTATTCTTCCTTAATCTAATGGCCGACGTGGAGCCGTGACTATTTACTAAAACAAACTCTAAGAGCCGATCGCTTGCATCGGCTATTGGCTTTCATTGCTGATTTTAATGAAGCCTTCTTCCCATAACTTGCCAGAAAAGCATTCGAAGTCTCCAAGCTCCCAAAAGACTGGATCGGCTGTTGCGATACTTACAGACTCATGAGCACGAACTAGTTCGACATCATTTCCATGCCACTGCATCAAACACTGATGCATGGTTGATGGTACATAATAGTTTGCATGAATCTAATCACGACCAAGGAGTAAACTGTATGACCCTTTTCCATTAATGATGAAGAACGTGGTGAGCAGAGTCTTACTCTCGATTGTCAGTTCGACGTTTATTGCCCCCCGGGTCTTAGACGCATTACCTCCAAAGTCCTTAAGGATCATGTCAGTCTCCATCAGACCTCATGGTCCTTTGCCAAGTTTATAAAAAGTGGTGTAAGGCATTAGATTGATAGAAGCACCTCCGTCCACCAACATTTTGTTCATCGGCTTCCCATCAACAAAACCTTTCATATATAAAGCCTTTAAGTGCCGATGCTTGACTGGTTTATCAAATATTGCTTGTTGTACAACCATCAACTTGGCAACTATCTCCTTATACTCTGATTCATCGAAATCTGAATAAACTTCTTGATCTACCAGAGCTCTAAATTTTGATGGCAACAGAAAAGTCATTTGGATATTTGCCAATGGTTGCTTTCTATTGGCTGTTTGCTTAGTATGCCATACTTGAGGTTTATCGGATGTCTGAGCCTGTTTCAACTCTTTGCTCCTTAAGTGTTGCACCCTTCTCTTCTGGCCCCTTATTAAACCTTCTGTACACCATTGGTCTTCCTGCCAAACATATTTTCTCTCTGTCAACTTCTCCATGATCAACCCAGTTTTGATCAATAATTTGCTTTCCAAGCCGATCATGAACACTTCCATTTTTTAAACTCTGATCCATATTATTATGATGATATGCATCTTGAGTATGGATAGATCGACGGTTGGTTTGAGATTACCTAAACTCCCAATACTGATTGCTGCATTCTGGACAGTCATGTCTAGTAGGCAACTTCAAACCTTCATTCTAGCAATGTCTGAGGAAAGAACAATTCCAATGTGATTCGGCTTGTTTCCTTTCATACCTTTCTCTTTCTAGTTGACGCTGGTATTCTTGATCCTTTAACCAACGCTGATAATCTTTTTCCTTCTGTCGATGTCACTTATTCAATAGAATCCGAGATGTAACTTGCAGCTTTGTTGTCCCTACTTTTGACATTCCTCCCTACTCATATCAGCTCTTTTGCTCATCGCGGCATCTCTTAATTTCCATGTATTCATCGGCCGATATTTGCATCTTGGGATCGACTGTTCCGACTTCTTTTGATTTGGTTGATGTTAGGACTTTAGTCTTTCCTTTGAGTAGCCCAGCATCAACCATGTTTTGATTTCCTAGGAAAGGATTACCATCAACTTTTATTTTCTGAGGCGTATTAAATTTGAGCCTCCCTTGCTGAATAGCCCTCTATATATGCTGTCGAAAGATTCTGCATTCATTAGTGGAATAAGAAGTAGTGTTATAGAACTTGTAGAACTTCTTATTCTTTAACTAATCAGGGGGTAACATAACATGACCATCGAGCAGTTTGATTTGCCCTTTCTCAAGCAAGAAATCGAAGAGCTTGTCTGATTTGGTGACATCAAAGTCATAGCTCTCCTCGACTCCTCTTCCTCAAGAATTTGGCACCATTACTGTTTTCTTGCCCCAATTCCATTCATCCATAGCAACTTCTTCTTCTTCATCTTCATAGCCATCATCGGCTGAGTATGGATCATAAGCTTCGGCTATTGTGGTACTCTTTTGGAACTGGGTATCTCTGCGCATACTCTGGAATTGGCTATTGAGCACTACTACTTGTTGAGCCAATTGACCCAAGTTGTCAAATTCTTGTCCCAACAGCTTTTCTTTCCACATCGGCAGCATTCTTTGAACAGCTAAAGCAGCTAGTTGATCATTGGCCAAGTTTAAGGAGAAGCACAAGTTCCTGGTTTCTCAGAATCTCTAAATAAATTCAGTGTTTGATTCATTAGTCTTCTGTCTTATAGTTATCAGATTGGTAATCTTCTTTTCTCCGATCCCAGTGTAAAAATATGTATGAAATTTCTTCTCTAGGTCAGCCCAATTGGTAATGGATTTGGATTTACACCAGCTGACCCATCTGTGGATTGAAATCCCATGTGCCTTGGTATCATAGATTTGGCATCATGTGAAGGGTGTTATAATCCGTGCCATAGTGATACCCTTGTGGAATCTCAATCTGCTGGGCTCTTTGGTGGCTTGCTGCTTGAAGTCACTGATTGTAGACATAAGGGTCTATATCTCTATGGATCCTTTGAATTGATGGTGCTATTTTTGAGCCAACGATGGTATGTGGCCTGATGTGCCAAAATTGATCACCTGGTTCTAACTTTGCCCCACCGGTTGTTGCTCATATTGTACTGATGGTCCAGGATTATACTGTATCTGATTCATAGTAGTTCCTTGAGCCTGTTCAGATGAACCCTAAACTGTCTGGACATTACCATTACCAGCTGGTGCTGCTTCTTGATGGCTGGTACCCACTTGATTAGTCCCTTGGGTCGATGGATCTGGAATTTTGTAATAAGCCGGTCCGCCTTGACCAACTAGAAATCCATGAATCGCCTCTCTCATGGCGTTGTGGAATATGTCCATGAAAGCTTCATTATGGCTTGATATGGCATCATGAATAGATTTGTCTACAACTTCCTTAAAGAAACGCATGTCTTCATCTTTAGTCGTATCTGTCACGTGTTTTGGTGTAGGACAACAAACATTTGTTCTAAAACTCTTCTATAGCTTTGCTGATGATACCCTTATCCCCATTAGGTAGATCTTCATAATGCAGCATGAAAGGTCCTTGTTTGGTTTTGGTAATTGAGTGACAACTTAGGTGGACTAATTGTGTTTATGTGAGATACACAGGTGATTAGTCCACAGGTACATGTGTGTGAGCAACATATGCCATGAAGGTGAAAATGGCTTAGAGATGTTGCAAAGCTCACACATGTGATGATGAAGGAGCTTATTGCACATGAGACATGACATTGAGTCATGTGATCAAGATGGAGAAGATCAAGACAAGACTTGGCTTGATGGACCGGTTGCAAGCGTGAAGGGCAAGTCGAAGGCTTTGGAGTGATGGACCGCGTGGCGGTGAAGCTTGAGCAAGACTTGGCGCCGATGGACGATGGCAACGGTGAAGAGCAAGTAGAGTCAAGATCGATGAACCAATATGATCATGTGATGATATGAAGTGGATCATATCATTGTTGATCGTGTTGGTGCATGTGTTGCATCGACATTGAAGGAGATGGAATGGAATGCGCAAGGCAAAGGTATAACCTAGGGCATTTCATTTCACCGGTCATAGGTGTGTAGAGAAGTCTATGACCGGGTTTAGGATAGATGGCCGTACTATCAAGAGGGGCAAACTTGTTTGCATATCGGTCATCTAGTGCCACTCGAGTGATCTAACTTTGCATTATCGCTAGGATCGAGTGGCGTGGCAAGTTGAGTGGCTAACATCCTTTGGGAAATGATTGTGAAAATGCTAACACACTTACACATGGTGATGTACACTTGGTGGTGTTGGCACATTTACAAAGGAGGTGGTGTTTGTAGGGGTGAGATGGATTTGGGTCCCTCTGTCCCTCCCGCCGAGCTTGTGAGGCGGGATTCGGCGCTTTCAGGAAAATGGAATGCCTATTTTCTATTGCGCCGGATGCAAATTCTTGTGGTTAGCACACTTGAGCAAGGGTGAAGAAAATGGAGAAGATGCTAACGTTGGTCAACTGACCGGACGTTGGATCTAAATGCATCGGACACTGGCAGGCTGCGTCCGGTCGCGCTGACGTGGAGTGTAGTAGTCGCTGGAGTGTGACCGGACGCTGGCTGCGTCCGATCGCATTCGACCGGACGCGTCCGGTCATGCTCGGGAGCTTACTGGAAACGACCGGACGCTGGGGGTTCAGCGTTCGGTCAGTTGAGTGCTGCTGCATCCGGTCAGGTCAAGTGACCGTTGGAACCGGGACACGTGGTCGTCTGTGGGCGACCGGACGCTGAGGTCCAGCGTCCGGTCAACACGACCGGAGCGTCCGGTCGGCCCGACCGTTGCCCAGTGAAGGGGTAACGGCTAGTTTAGCCCTTGGGGCTATAAATAGAAGTGGCCCTCGGCCATGGCTGGTGTGGAGCACCTCAAGGGACTTAGTGTTCATGCTTGTGAGTGCTTGGGAGCCCTCCATCACACACATACTTGATAGTGATCATTCGATTGTGTGAGTGAGCGATTCTAGTGCGATTGCATCGTGAGGTTGCATCGAGTGGCACTAGGTGATCGAGTTACAAGCCGGTGGTGCTTGTTACTCTTGGAGGTTGCCACCTCCTAGATGGCTTGGTGGTGGTCTCCGTGGAAGCCCGCAAGAAGCTTGTGCGGCGCTCCGGAGAAGTGCTTGTGAGGGGCATTGTGCTCGCCCCGCGGGAGCCGCGAAGAGCAACTCTAGTAAAGCGTGTCATTGAGCTACCCTCACTTCCGGGGTAGGTTCTTGCGGCGCCCGACGTGCGGGCTTAGCAGGTGATGCTAATTAGCCGCCGAACCACCAAGTGAGCGGTCGACACAACGGGGACTAGCGTGTTGGCAAACACGTGAACCTCGGGAGAAAAATCATCGTGTCAACCTTGTTCTTCCCGTTGGTTTGCTTCCCCATTACACAAGCTTGCAATTACTTTTATACATATTAAGCTTGTGTAGTTGCTCTTGTAATTAGATTGCTTGTGTAGCTTGCTAATTACCTTCTTGCTTGTGTAGCATAGAAGTAGCTCCCTTGCGTGGCTAATTTGGTTTTAGTAACCTCGTTAGTCACATTGCTTAGTTTGTGTAGCTAAGTATTTGCGCTCTCTAATTAGGCATTGGTTGCCTTGTTATTGAGCATTGCTAGTGAGCTTTGTTAGCTTTGTGCTTTTGCTTACTAGCATGTGTAGGAGCTCTCTTGTTGCTTAAAATACTAGTGGCATAGGTTTGTGTAACCTTGCTCCTAGAATTGTTTAGTAGAGCTCGAACTAGCCCGGCACCTTTGTTGCATATTTGTTATCTTTGCAAGGTGCTAGTGAACATATATAGTAGGGTATAGTCTTGGCTAGACCGATAGTTTTAATTCCGCATTTGTATCGGTTAGCCGACACGATTAATTTTAGAAAAGACTATTCACCCCCCCTCTAGTCCGCCATCTCGACCCTTCACAGCATAAGGATGTCGTTGTTGTTGTGAACCGCCATAATGATTGTGGGGTCCCACCAGGCGTGCCAAAAACATGTGTCGACATAGAATTTTATCTCGTGTCGAGGACACATGAAGCAAGTCGGAAGGGTCTGCTCGATGGAGCTGTAGATTCGCCTAGCTTCAGCGCAGAGATGGTCGATCCTGCGCACTCCTCCTGAGACATACCAGTCAATTTGACCCTATAATTAACAAAGAGAGAAAGCTTATCAGTAATTAAGGGCGGAACTTACCGATTTTGCCAGACAGTCCTGAATGTGCGGCTCTGAGAGCCGATATGAAAGGAGATCGACTAAATAGTTGATTTCAGCATATTCATAAGAATAAATTGGTTAAAGCTCATTGGGTTGTATAAGAAGAATCAGTTATCATTCAAGATAAATGTCATTATTTGAGCAGATATTAATTAATGGCAATAAGATGTCAATAATGATTGGTTTATGCTAAGCCAATGATTACAAGCAATCGAACCCCTTTTTATATAAAGAAACAATTCAACACCATTTAACCGTTTAATAAAGATAAATCTAATGAACATATTAGATCTCATCTATCGCTATGACCAGTGGGGCATGAGGCAGAATCATGTAGGCCATAGAAATAACAATAGACTCAACGACCCTAACTCATTACTAATATCAGTGGGGCATGGGGCAGAATTATGCAGGCCGTAATACAATAATAAGATCATGGGGCTAACACATCCTTCAACCTATCTTTACTTCAACGGTCTCATGATGCGAACTGTTTGTGAAAGCACTCGATATCGGCTAAAACAGTCAATTTAGGCATAGCGCACAGTTAAAGTCATGCCTTATCAGGAATAGACCTACCGAATAACGATCTCCACTCCACAGTGCTAATAGTGAGGTGTGAGATAGAATCACACAGGCCATGATAACGGGTCATGGAACGGTTTTCGCTAGATAATAAATCTACTCAAGACGCAACATGCTTTAACTACACGCCATGCACGATCAAGATTGATGTAAAACAGTCGATAAAACGTAACTCATCGTTTAATGTACAGATTAGATCAATTTTAGATTAACAAACGATGGGCTAAACAGGATATAAGGCCGATCTAGATCAATCCTAATCAGGCAGAGTGATATTGTTGTAATTTAGATAAAAAATGAAAGCAATAAGCAATATCAGTAACTTAATGAATCTACCAAAGACTGTCATTCTAAGATAGAGCCAATAACTTGACCTTGATCTAGTTCATGTAGTAGGGGTCAATCGGATCGATGCAGCCATACTTGAACTAGGCAAGAATTGATAACTAACTTATACCAGAGTCGCAGTGGAGGTCGACAGGATCAATGCAGCCGTACGAACAGAGGTATAAGCCATGACAGTACTTACAACAAGCAGTGGAGGTCGATCGGATCGATGCAGCCGTACTTGCTGAAGAACTCGCCGAGATCTACTCTACTCCTACTCCTAAGGGGTGGCCGAAGCCGAAAAACTAAATGACTTGTATATTGGATTGATTGTTGTCCTTGATACAATAGCCGGGGGTTTATATTTATACCCTGGGCTGATAAGAGTCCTAAACGAATATGACTAGATAAAAGGAAATACCAAGATACATGGACTCTAATTTCTCTTATGTAGAATCCTTGCTAATGAAGCTTCCTTATTTGATACATGTCCTTGTTTCTTTCATCCTAATATGCACATGGACGTCATGTCTCTCTTAAATTAATTAAATAATATTTCTTGGCCGGCTCATAAATATCCCTTGATTAGGAAACTTTCTCGCTTTTGACATCATCGGCCAATCTCTTTCTTTCTAGGATAAGCTTACCAAATTTTGGTGTAAACACTAACTTACTATATTTTCGTTTAGCATGCATGTTCACTAAGGATGGTGGTGGAGGGAGGTAAACAAATGGGTCATTGCCCCTCTTGCCCTTGTGCGGGGGGGTGGCATACAGTTCAGGAGCGCTTGTTGCCGCCTTGCGGGCACGTGAGGAGGCCTTCACAGGGCAAAAGAAGTGACATGTCTTTCCTCTCAAACATCAGACGAGTCCTCACTAATCATGGCATGAGGGGGGAGGATCTTTTTGCTCAAATATGCAAGAGAGTTGCGTATAATTTCATTAAGAACTCGAAGTAAAACACAATACACATAATTAAAGTTTAGGTACATATACATAAAAACACACACAACCAAACCTATCTGGTGGCCACCTCCCAATGTGCTAACCCCTTAGCGCCAAGGCATCGTAGATGAGCCTCATCAAGGATAATTCTAATCACATGCTAAATATTGGGATTGGCTCCATTGAACACAATTGTTATCAAGACCATCTATCTGGTGGCCACCTCCCAATGTGCTAACCCCTTAGCGCCAAGGCATCATAGATGAGCCTCATCAAGGATAATTCTAATCACATGCTGAATATTAGGATCGGCTACATTGAACATAGTTGTTATGATGTTTTCACAACACCTATGCACCCAAAGTAATCAGCTAATTCAAACCTCAATTGACTTCCCGGGGAGCAAAGCAATAATTCTCATCCACCAATCAAAGAAACCCTAGGACAGAATGTGATTGTAACAGTGTGATATTGAGATTGCTTAAAATGGAAATTTACATTTTTCTGTTCCTTCATTGTAAGAGTCACCTCTTGTTGGATTTGATTGATGACCTGATGTTTTCTTGTGAATCATGACATATGCTTTATGCTTTTAAAGTAAAATAATCGTGTTTTAAAGGTTAATTTTTACCATATTGTGTATTTGCTTTCTGTCATCCAGATTTCAACTCAACAGTAATCTAGTAAACTTTTTAGTCATTGTTAATGACTTATTTTAACATCTTTCCCAGCTGCTTGCCATTGTGTTGCTCTCGATGTACAAGGCTAGTGTTATACATGGTGTCGGAATAAGGTATAAATCAGAATATTTGGTTCCATTTATTTGGTTTATTACTTTACACTATAAGTTTCTAGCAGAAGGGACAATTAGGGCATGGGACACTCTTTTGCGTAATCTGCCAACTGTTGTTAATGGTCTATTCGGGTAGGATAATTGGCTACAAAAACAAATTCTTTACCTTGATTATTAATAATTGTTTATAGTATTTCTAAACTCATAAGCTGATTAATACAAGTGGTTTAAAGGTGTTAACTATAATGTTTATGTCTTCCAAGATGCTAGCGTGTTAATTATAATCTTTATGTCTTCCAAGATGCTAGCTTGCACTTGTTAACCCTGCAGACAAAATGTCGAGAAAGCAAGTGTGGGAAGCAGCCATAGTCTTTCTCTTTCGGTGATAATAAGCACAGACAGTTAGGGACGAGCTCCTTAAATAAGAGTTGGTACCTTGCACTTTTATTCTCTGTGAGCTCACATGTCTGTGACTCTGTGAGTAATCCGGCATTGCCAGAACGCGCCATTTTTTATTGTGAAATATTTGTTCGTTATAAGCTTAATTAATCATGTATAACTCCGCTGAAGTGTAAACATCTAAATATTTAGTGAAACTTCTTTTTCCTGTTCTGTTTGATAAGTAACTTTATTTTAATCGACCATCTCATGTGAACTCAAGTTATATTGGAATACATGTCGTTGTGAATGGCATTTTGCAATATATCCTTTTCCCTCCGATGACTAACCTTGGCCTGTTTGTGGAACAATTCATAAACTAAATGTAGAAAGCAATAGGGAGAACACCTCAAACCTATTAGGGAGGGATGACTTTCATATATATAGCCACAAGCCTGTCAGTATATTTACAAATAGACCCCTATATATATGCATATCGGAAAAAGTTTACATAACCCCCAACTATTCAAGGTGGACTACTTCACCCCCAAACCATAAAACTAGATTTTCTACCCCCTGAACTTTTCAAAATCGGTTAAATAACCTCCCAAGCGGTTTTGGACGGTGTTTTTGCTACAGTGACAGTGGTTTTATCTTTTTCTTTTTATTTATTTTCGCTGAATCTTTAAAAAATCATAGTAAATCAGAAAAAAAATCATAAAATAGAAAATCTAATTTTGTTGGACTCCACATGAGTAGATCTACACACTGAACATATAATATGGTATGCTATAATATAAAATTTTTTATGTAGCTTTGAATCTATGCTTTTACGTAATTAATTGAAATAATTCATAGTTACAGCTTCTATGGTCCAATTATGATGAAATTTTTATGGTGGGCTAATTATTGTATGCTTGAACTGTACTAAAAATTTTAAACTCATTGGATCATGTATAACTTAGTTATAGATTTATTTAGGTTTATGCTTGTTAAATCTATGCTTATTAATTAACCCCTCGTAGTCATAGCAGGAGGATCACAGACACAGACTGGATAAAAAATCAGTAAATAGCTGTACAGACAAGCCCTTAGTCATGATATTCGCGAACTGATGCGAGGACGACACATGGAGAACACGAACTTCGCCAAAGATGACCTTCTCACGGACGAAGTGAATGTCAATCTCGAGTGCTTGGTCCGGCAGTGATAGACGGGGTTTGTTGTCATGTATACAGCACTACATTGTCACATAAGACAACTGTGGCAGAGAGTAGCGTTAGATGGAACACCTAGACAAGCTGGCGCAACCAGCAGTGGGTGATGGCACGGTACTCTGCTTCAACACTGGAGCGAGAGACAATGTCCTGATGCTTGAACGACCAAGACACCAAGTTGTCACCGATGTAGACGCAGTAGCCCAACGTGGAGCGGCGGGAGTTGGGGCACCCTGCCCAGTCCATATTTGAGTATGCCGTGAGAGACTGTACATGACCGGTGCCAATGTGGAGACCAGTAGAAAGAGTGCCCTTGACGTAGCAAAGAATGTGCTTGACGAGGGCAAGGTGCGGCTCTCGAGGGCCGTGCACGAAGAGGCACACTTGCTAGACCGCATAGGCCAGGTCAGGGTGGGTGAGAGTAAGGTACTGTAGCGTCCGACGAGGCTACGGTACTCGGATGGGTCGGTGAGTGGGGCACCATCCGTAGCTGAGAGATTGGACTTGGACTCTACAGGCGTCGTGGAGGGATGGCACATGGACATGCCAACACGCTGAAGAAGCTTAACAGCATACTGGCGTTGCGAGAGGAACAGCCCGTCGGAGGAGCGCGTGACGGAGATGCCGATGAAGTGGTGGAGCGTCCCGAGGTGAGTCATCACGAATTTCGAGCTGAGACGTGCAGTGATGCAACGCAGAAGGTCTGGAGAGGAAGCCGTCAGGATAATGTCAGTCGACAAAGAGCAGCAAGTAGGCAGTGTTGTCTCGATCTTTATAAATAAAGAGAGACGCATAAATGATGGAGGACATGAAGACGAGCTGGCGAAGATACGTGGCAAACCGCTGGTGCCGCGCGCGGGGAGCCTGAAGAATCCACGTAGCATGACCCACCGTGTCAGCTGGTGTGCGCGAGTCGAAACTTACAGCTCAGTTAGCCTTTGTCGGACCATTTGTCTGAGATCCCTAGGTTGCAGTTGTGACCTCGACACGATTACTTGAATCTACCCGTGGACCGTGGCTAGCCGACGTCTCTTTCACCGACATCAGTACCTGAGGAAATGGCTGCAGATACGACTGGTAATTCCAAAGCACGTGTCCTCGACCTTAAAACCCCTACGTTGCTATCGACCGGAACATAATGGTCCTGTTTGATACTCTAGCACAGCTAAAGGTTAGAGTTAGTTTTTAGCTTAGGACTAGCCCTGAACTAACTCTAGCCTAAGAGATGTTTGGATACAAGGGTTAAAATGATAATAAATGTGCTTTCCAAATCATTGGTGTGGGTGAAAGTAGAGAGGAAAACAGTAGGACCCTCACCTCAAATAGTCCCCAACTAGCCCAAATAATCATCCTCTTTGGGGGGATAGTTTTTTAAGGTGGGCTAGTTGCAAATAACCCACTCTAGCTCCTCCTGTTTGGCTACTTTAGAACTAGTTGAGCTTCAACTAACACAAACTAGCTCTAACTCATAGATCCCATGGCCAATGGATTAAGAGGCTATCGATCCAGGCAACACTAGTCATCGGAGCATGGCCTTTGTTTTTGTGATCGTGCGCAGACGCCAGCCGGCAATGGGGCCCTACACCGTCTTCATCAACAAAACATAAAGAAGAAACTGGAATGCCGGCAGTCCAGAAGTAAGGGTCTATTCGGCTGATATTAAAGTCAGCTGATAAGTTGGCTGAAACTATTTTATTGTAAAAAAAAAATATTATAGATTCTAGCTAGTAAGCCGGCTGATAGGCCTTGAACGTGGACTAATTAAAATTTTCTTTTTTCTAATGAATTCTACTAATCAATTAGCCTCTATTAGTTTATGTTTGATCATAATTAGTTAATGTTTAGGCCTTCTATTTGGTATCAAAAGATGGACTAGTTTAGTCCATCCAAATCAGGCTCGAAATGAAACAGGGCGAAACAGAGTGCCGACTCAAATGAAGTCAATCAGTTTGTTCGCTGGTTGATTTCTGAGCTGGCTGGTGCTAATTTATTATGAGAGAAAAATACTGTTGGCTGGCTGGTTTAGGACTGACTAAAACCAACATGCGAACAGGGTGAATGGAACTGACTAGGAGGCGACGAGGCGTGATGTAAATAGTAGTACTAACTTGTTTGCTGCAGGTTCATCAATTGCGATATCGAGCTGTATTCATTGCCAGTTTCAGTTTTAACCACAAGATTTGCATGATCATGACCCACAGCGCTGCTGCTATTTTAACAGCCACAGCGCTGCCGCTGCTAGTTTTTGTTGATGAATTGAACAGTACAAGTACGGTAAGGAGCGCAGCAGCAGCAGCCGCAGCGTTGCTGCAGCTAGCTCTTCCGAGTAGCTATGCCACCGTCAGATACTGAGTCTAACAAGTCGACTGAGATATCACTCTTTCAGGCATAAAGAAAGCTGGAACTGGCACAAAGGCCACAAGCTCCACATGACGCACTATGCCACCGTCAGAGGAAAAGAACATGCACTTCGCTGATGCAGTAACCAATAAATAGTTATGGCTCCGATCCCTCAGAGCAGCTACACTAATTGGTGGACAAAACAAGCAGCGGCAGCGGCTGGCTGCCGTGCAGCAAAGACAGCCGATCAGGCTCACAGATTCACAACTAACAAGAAGCTGGGGCAAAAACGTGCACCGGTGTTAAGAAGCGTCATTTTTCAAAACAGTCAGATATGCACAGATGAAACGTCTAGTCATCCCATTTAGCAGTGAACAGTGCACGACATTTCCATCACACAAACTCATATGCTGCCAGAAATAATTTTCTTCACACGATTGTGACCAAGACCAACCTTGCAAGCCTGCACATGACATTACGCCCTTTAATCTTCTGAGTGGCATGTCCAATAGCACCAGCCCGCTGCAAGGGTGATGGGAAGTCAGTACACAAACTGGACAAGTGTATGAGGGAGTGAAATATTTATAGTAGTAGATGGAAATTGCAGGCATACCTTATCAACACAAGAACACATTGCAGAACGCCAGCAACACCAGTCCAGACAGAAGGGCCCTTGTTCGTCAGCGCGTCTTGCACCAATAAACCCACAGATCCAGCTAGGCACACAAAAGAAACGACATATGCCACAAAAAGCCAGAGCTTCACTCTACAATGTAAAGAGACCAAGGTTAGAATATTCTATGCAGGTATCACAGGAAAAAATCCTTCTTACACCTTAAATTCCATTTGAGCACATTCCAGCACCCAGAAATTGGTCCAGTCTTGTTATAGAACCAATGAGGCAGTTTTCAGGTATGCAAAAGATATGTCCATTTGGGATTACAAGGACAACACCATGACTTACTGAACCTGATGAAAAGTGATGCATCACATAGCACAATGCTAGAAACTTGAGGCTCTTCAATTAGAAAGCACGAATTTAGTTAAGGAAACTTTGGCTAGGTGGCACATGTACTTGCCACTGAATGTAAGGATGACTGGAACACACGTCTATACTACTCATGTTGAAGATCCACTTTGAAAAAAAATCCAATGCCTCTTTCAAATTTTTGAAGCAGATTGACTTAGAGGCATGGCCTGTATGACGCCTTACAATATTATCTCATCGTGTAGGATATATGCTAAAGCAGTCCAGCCACTCTTTTGTTTACCAACATATGGTTTTCTTCTAACAACTTTCCTTGATTTTGACATTTTGAAAAAAAGTGCAAATGATTTATTTTACAAGCTTTATGTTGCTGCAGGTGTCTTTAAAATCTAGATCCATACAACCTATCTGACCAGGATCTCAATCAGTGTAGTTATTCAAAAAAGAAAAGAAAAAGCTTTCCTGGAAATAGTTCTATATCAACTGTTAGAAAAAAAATCTAAAATATTATCAAACAGCAAATGGTCAACTATTGTCGGGTAGGGGGGAGGGAGGGGGGGGGGGGGGGGGTGTGGAAATGGCATAACAAGGATACAAGATACATTGATGTAGAGAATCATGTGCATAACCAAAATCAAACACAACTGTGTCAAGATTTCATGGAGCAGGAACAATGTCCTCCAGTATGTCATCCTGATTTAAAAAGTTAATGTTTCCAAATTACAACTCAAGTCAAACAAGTCTATTTGACCTATTGTATATTGGTTCTGCAGCATCAAGATCAATGACAAGACAGTATTTGAAAAACAAATGTATGTAATCCCATTGTGCAAACTCAACAGCAAAACAAATGGGGTGAAAAAACATGAAAACAGTGGCCTGGGTAGGACAACCCTACTAACAAGGAGTAACACTTAAAGTCATTGCTATACCTAAATAGAGAAGTTATATTTGACAGAAAGAGATGTTATATCTTGATTGCATTACCTTAATAAACATATACGAGGATAAAGACATTATGATCCATGATCATGGATAATTTGTAACAGTGGAAACTCCTACTCCCGAAAGATATGAAATTCACAAATTTGTATGATTACCAAAAGAGTAGTCCAACTAGTTGTCTAAGTAGTTCCATAAGTCCCCTAGAAAAAAAAATCTTATGACTTTCCATATGGTAGTCCAACTAGATCCCACAAACAACTGCCTCCTCCTTGCTATGTCCATAGCAGAGTTACCAGAGTGGGACGGCAGTTGTTTCAAACATGAGTTAGTAAGTAATCCCTCATAAAGCTGGGCAACTCCCTACAAGACCAAATCCCTCATAAAGCTGGGAGACTCCCTACAAGACCACACCTTTACAAAAAAACATTTTCAGCTCATAACCACAATGCTACATTCGGGGTTGTTTGGGAGAGCTCCCAGCTCTAGATTCTCCGTGAGAATCACTCCTAGACAGCCAAACGAATAAAACAAACTAGATTCTGCCATTCTGGTGGGATGACAAGAATCGCTTCTCCTTTTAAACTGTGAGCTGGGAGCTGAAAGAACCTGCTCCCCATCGCTCCCCTTCAATCCCCACAAGAATCACTCCATAATCACATCCCACTGCTGTCCACCAGAATCACTCCATCAGATAATCAGGGAGCTGGAGCTAAGAATCAAGAGTGAAGCTCCACCAAACAGGCCCTTATTAGTTTCCTAATTACAACAATTCTAAGTCCAGTGCCTGCTTATGAAGATGGAGATTGACCCAAATCAAAAGTCTGACATCATTGTAAAATGGTTTATTTACATCGCATGCAAATTCACGTGATTCCTGAAACTGTGCTTATTTTTAATCGTACAGATAATATCAAGTAACCCGGGCTCGACTGAATCATATGGATTTCAAAACCCTAAATTCATCCACCAATTCCATCAACCTTTAACAAAATATAAGCAGTATCCTCACCTCCACTCTGAATCGTCCCCGTAGGGCGAGTAATAGTCGTATCCGATCTCATCCTTGTTCACGCAATTGAACATGAGCGCCGCCAGCGTAGCGAAGATCCCTGCAAAACCCGCATGCCCAACGAAATCACACCGATCAATCGGACCCCAAAACTCGCACGAGAATAAAAAAGATGGGGGCTACTCCCCGAATCTTAGGGCTCCTGCTCTCACCTGGAAGGTAGTGGAGGAAGGAGACCTGGACGGCGCTGCAAACGACCGCGTCCACCCAGAACCACCATCCAGCCCCGAAGATGGCGCCGGACACGCCAGGGCCGATGATCCCCCAAAGCAGCGCAAGGTTCTCCATGGTCGCGGCCTCTCCTCACCAACTCCTCCCACCAAGCAATCTCCTCGTCGGGTCGTTCCGCCCTTCTCCCTTCGCCGCCGAATTGTGTTTTCCCAAGCGGAAACTGGAGCGGTGGAGCCTGAAGGTGGGTGTAGTAACACTGGGCCAAACAATTTCCGTCCAATAAAGAAAGCCCAACTCGGGATTTCTTTGGGCCTATTGCGCCACGCATGTTTATGGGCCTAGCGAATCGCGTTGAGATGGACGACGGGGTGGCGCTTGCAACCTGCTGGGGATGTTGGTGGCGGTGCGGCAGGAAGAGACGATGGCGAGGGGTGGCGCGTGGGCCGCGGCGGCGGCGGTGTGGTGGATGGCGGCGGGGGCCGGGGCGGTGTGGCTGGAGATTGCGCCGTCAGGGACTAAGTGTGTGTCGGAGGAGATCCAATCCAACGTTGTCGTCATCGGCGACTACTCCGTCCTCTACGATCACCACCACGCCCACCCTACCATCGCCGTCAAGGTAACCAATCGTTTGGACCTACAGATGCAATATGTAAAATAGACTAAAACGGCATTGCCACGTAATTAGTTTAAGGGAGAGAAATGAACGAAAATAGTTGACACCATAATTAATTAATTAGCCGACCTAGAAAACACCATTGGGTTTGGGTATCCAATTGCATCCACCAGATCGGGATTCATCCAAGCAGTACAGCGTGGGAGGTGTTAGGCAAAAATATTGTTATGTACATTGTAAATTTTGTGGATTGGTTGGTACTCCTATATTTTCTATGCTTTTGTGTTTGTGTACACTGGAAATGGAATGGAAGTGCATTATGTGTAGTAACTGTTATTATGGAAGGGAAGTGCATTATGTGCAGTAGCTGTTATTTCTTTGATGTTATGGATTTATGGTATATATTAGTTACTCTTACCTAACAATCGATGACAATTGTCAACTTGAGCACATTGGACATGTGATTAGCCATTAGGATATATCATACATGTCTCCTTTCATTGTGGTCATGCCCACGCGGTCCGTGGGCATACTCAGAAAAACACCATTTGAAAACTATTCTGCTAGCTCAAATGCATGATAAAAATCAAAAACAATTTTGTTCTTCATAGAAGATACATAACTCTCATTATTGTTTGAGAAAGAAAATCATTGTGTGATTTGATTCCTGTTGCTGCTCCCCATTATCCTTAGGTTCAGTCAAATTGATCCTGAATAAGGCAAGTTATTGATTCCTTTTGTCCTAGGCCTTCTCCATTTTTTCTACAGTATTGTTTGTGGTACATCAAATGGATCGCGGTTACACTGTTAGTTCTTCAATAATGAAACTGGAAGATGCTGTCCAAACCTTGCTTATCTTGTATGGGCCATAAACTCACCCGGGAACTACAAATAGGCAACATTTTGTTGGATAGATTTGTGATTATGAATCAGGAGACATGTAATCCACCTCCATACTATCATATTTATCTGCAAATTAGTTTTCAATTTGCATTCACGGTGTTACATCTTGTGAATAGGGTGTATGAGTTACAACAATTTTATCCACAAAAACTTTTTGACTTATTTGCACATGGTAGTAGTAGTGGATAAATCTATTGCCATTTTCACTTCATTGAGAACATATTAGTAAGTAGTAACTTTGCTGGGAGAGGAACTGGACATTGAGTGGGAGTTGTCTGATTGAAGATTGTTACATCATTGACCATTTATGTTCCGCTAACATGCTTACATTTCTTTCGGGAATCATTATTTCAGGTTACATCCCCTTTTGGAGACGTTGTTCATAAGAAAGAAAAGGTTTCAATGGAGCAATTTGCATTTACCACAGCAGAAGCAGGGAACTACCTTGCCTGCTTCTCGATTGATGGTGAGGACAGAGGGTTAGTGGTGAAACTAAATCTTGATTGGAAAATTGGGATAGCTACTAGAGACTGGGATTCTGTTGCTAAAAAGGAAAAGATCGAGGTGAAGTATATGAAAATGAGGTGTTATACTGCCAGTTGTTTTGTTTTATTCCCCTTCCATATGACATCAAGTTTTATAATCAGGGAGTTGAACTGGAGTTACTCAAGCTTGAAGTTGCTGTCCAATCAATCCATGAGAACCTGCTTCTTCTAAAATCCAAGTCTGTGCATCCACTTATTTTCCTAGCTTCATGTTTTGGTTATTCATGTACCTGGCTGATACCCAGGGTATAATAACAATCCATTTAACAATATTATTCTCGGTGCAGAGAAGCCAACATGAGGGATGTTAGTGAAAAGACGAATTCTAGGGTCACGTGGTTGAGCATGCTCTCTCTTAGTGTTTGCATTGCAGTCTCTGTTTTACAGTTGTGGCATCTACAGCAGTACTTCCGAAAGAAGAAGCTCATCTAACTGATGTCCGTAATATAGTCCTCTGCAATAAGCCTATCTTTATGTTTTGTGTTTTTGCATACTGAGATCTGATAGTTTCGCTGTCGAGTCTAGCAATTGTAAATAAACTGGTATAACAACCTGAAATCCCAAGTCAGATGACATGAGACTGCTGTTTTCCTTGTTCAACTTACTTTTGCAGCATGGGAAGCAATTTTTTTTTCTTCCATGTACAGCTCAGGGATACCTGTACTACAAACATCCAACCTCATGGTGCCACTGACCCTCTTGCCACAGCCACAAGAAAGTCTCTGTAATCACTCTCAGGCAAGTTTTCTTGGATGTAGTCTGCAAGGTTCCTTCCATAACAACTCTTGAACGCTGATCTGATCTCATCTATACCGACATCATCACTGCCCAAGATAGCTCTTGTTACCATCCTTTTATCTGCAGATAGCATACTTCTCTGCAGTAACTGGAAATATCAAGAGCAGAAGAGTGAATTAGAACAGGTACAGAACAGTCAGGCTTTTCGATACTGATCCAAGGGCTTCTGGGATTTTATTACCTTGGAGTAATACTTGGAAGGGTTGTAGATGCACTTGACAACAACCCTCAGAGATTCTTCAAATTCACCAGACCCATTTATCTTCAGTGCCTGCATGCATACGCATTGTTGCAAGGTAGTCATAACAGAGTCACTGAGCAGGGCTGCACGAGGTGGATGGGCCGAAGTAGCTGATGAGTCCACTTGCCTTGGTATAGTCATGCCCATATATGCGCTTGTAGCTGCAGAAGGCCAACCTGAGCTGTGGGATGCTCCTCTTGCTGAACATCTCAAGGATCACAGCCTCGTCGACGACGGAACCGGCACCACTGTTCTTCGTGTCGTGCAGCCTCCTCGCGTCGCATTTGGCTACGTGCTGGCTGAGGTCGTCGTGGTGCGACCTGTGGGAGGCTGCGAGAGCCAGCAGCAGCTGTTTAAGCAAACAACAATGACGGTAGTCAGTCAGGTTAAGTTCAGGTGGTGGTAATGGTTTAACTCCATGACAGCAGAGAAGAGAAGTGAAGAAGGATGGGCACATGCCCTCTGGTATGGGTGAGACGGCTCGGTGACCATGTCCTGGTCCAGGTTCCTCCTGAACCTGGCCATGTATGCCTGCTTGGTGAAGAAGAGCTGGTCCTGCTTCCGGCGCGTGAACACCTCGACGAGGGCGCGGTAGCCGGCCACGGTGACGCCGCCCTCGACCGCCTCCCGCGCCACGACCGCATCCCGTTCCGCCGGCTCCAGAGCCCACAGGTAGAGCAGCCTGCAGAGCTGCAGGGAGGAAACCGCGCGCTCGTGGTGAGCTGAGACTGAGAGCTCCGTCGCGGTCACTGCGGCCGTGACGACTCCTGTGGGGCCTCTGCGATGATTTTTTACCTTGTCCTCCTGGTTGCTGGAGTTGGACATGGCCACGAGGGTGCCGTGCAGCGTCCCAGCGAGGTCCTCGCCGAACGTCGCACGGTACGCCGCCCTGATCTGCTGCCTCTCGGCGGGGCTCCGCGGAGCCAGGAGGAGGCCCAGGCGCCGCGGCGTGCCGCACGCGCCGCGGATCTCCCTGCACGCCTCCTCGGACCCCGCAGAGGCCATGGTCGCCGCCGTCTGAATGAAAGTGTTCGCTGTAGAGAACCCTCTGTTGGATCAGCCTTTTCAGCTTCTCGCAGTCTTCTTTCTCTGTACGCAAATGGATCACTTACTAAGATCGTACGGTGTGTAAATACCATCCTTATCGTACGTACGATCAGGATAAAACATTGCGCGATTCCTTTGGTTGTGCAATGAAATGTAGCATTTTGCAGGTGTGGGTCATTCTCATTCACATTCACAGGCTCGTACGTCAGTGGTTGCCAGGCGAAAAGGTCAGGAGTACGAAGTAACAAACGTGCGTGCACTGCAAAGGCAGCCCACTGAACTGTAAAAGGGGGTCCATAAAGCTTTTCGTGGCGGGTGGTGGTATGTGAGTGGCGCCCGTTCGTGGATTCCCCGTAGACGCCGAGTCAAGTCGTCCGCCTCCGCGCTCTCTGGTCGCCTGGTCGGTGGCTTTGCCTTCCGTTCCGTCGCTGGCCAGGCGTTGTTCCCTTTCACTGAAGAACCGAGATGGATCGCCCGGCCAGAAAGAACTCGGTGGCCTTTCTTTCCTCGCCGAACGCCGAGCCTTTTCAGTTCTGGACTACTCCCTATGTGCGCGCGCGTTGGTGGATTTTGTGTGTGTTGAGTTCTTTTCGTTGGTAATAAAGCACGGTGCAGCTGGGAATGTGCGGATGGCACGGATGCTTGCTTGTGCGCTGCCCC
Source organism: Miscanthus floridulus (assembly GCF_019320115.1). Taxonomy (NCBI): domain Eukaryota; kingdom Viridiplantae; phylum Streptophyta; class Magnoliopsida; order Poales; family Poaceae; genus Miscanthus; species Miscanthus floridulus. The sequence continues at coordinate 68,079 of NW_027098260.1, forward strand.
ATCCGCAACGGTTTCTCCCTCCTACGCAGCACGCATGGGTGCGTGGAAAGTGTGTGGTCTCGAAACGCAAACGCTTCGGCGCAGTGGGGCATTCCGTGCTTGCTTGCATGTTTCCGATGAGGGCGCGCGTGCAGGGGCGTGCTGAACTGCTGATTCTGCCAGTGGCTGGTGACTGCTGGCGGCTGGTGCGTGTCATGTCGTCACTCGTGATGATATCTGCTTGCCTGCTTCAGGGGGTGGCTGTCTGGCTGCTGCGCGACCCCAAGCGCACAGGCACAGGCTGTGCGTCTGTCTTAAAACATGGGAAGGCTCATGCCAAGCGCCGCACACGTGTGTTAGCGTGTTGAGGCCGGCGCGTGGAAAGGGTGCACGAGCCATGCAGCCCGGGTGGGGGATGCCGACTGAGCCGACGAGCTAATGCTCACAACCTCTCAACATAAGGTTTACAGGGATCAGGCCCAACAAGGCAAATATCATCATCCATCAGAAACTAAAATCAATTCTATATTTTTTTTCTTGAACGCGCTGGAGAGCTACGTATCATTTCATTGAAAGGAGAAGAAAGAGCCGTACATAGACCCGAACACACACCTCCTACTAACTTGAGACTTTAAAACTTAAAGGAAAGAGACGACCAGACCAAAACAAACAACACCTAAGAGAACCCGTGCCATTGAGCAGGGAGAAGCCCTTCGCTCCTGCCAAACACCAGAACTCAGCTTGCTTCTTTGTAAGGAGCAGCGCCGTGTCCAGTCTAGGGGTGGCTCCACTAAAAACACAATCATTTATATGCCTCCAAATGGTCCAAGCACCAAACGTGATGAGGGTGTTCATCTTCTTGGTCACACAGCGGGCATTTGTCTAGACGGGAAAGGCCGCGCCGAATTCCACATTTAACAACCATAAGTCAATCATAAATCTGCTTACAACGCAAAATAAAAAAAATGAAAGCACAAAACATAGTGAAGATGGATCATTTTTATATGAAACTTGAGCTTCATCACAAAGTCACAACGGTAGACTTCTTAAAAAAAAAGTCACAACGGTAGACCCAAACTTATGATGGTTCCATATATGCAACCCACAAGGGAGACCATTAGAATAGTGATTTTTTCCCTAGATGATTTTTGTTTACATGTAAACATAAGCTCTTATAGCATCGGAAGACAAAGCTCACAAAGATAACAAGCTCCACAGTGCAAGAAAGGCAAAATTCGAATTGCTCAGCAACTGCTCTATATATATAGACTTACAGAGGAACCGGTTTAGTTAGTTTGCAAGATGGAAGGTGTTATACTTAATACTTAATCAAGACCTTAATTAATCTAACCACATGGACAACTAATCTGTTGTTAGCACTTATCCCTTAATTGTGCTTAATTAAAACTGACATGTGCAGTAACCCGCTGAAGTCCTCGCTCTGCGCTAAATAGTACCTAGGGTACTGATTATTATTTAGTACCCGACCCCTTCTGAGGCACGCAGCCCACCAGCGCACCCGCGGCCGCCTTCTGGCCTCCATTTTTTCCCCCTCCCACGCTGATTTTTCACGCCGTTTTTTTCCTCCCACGCTGATTTTTTCACGTCTTTTTTTTACCCACACGTGCTTAGATGGTGCCTCCGTTCAGGACCCGGTCGCCGGTTTTTTTTCACTCACACGTGCTTAGGTGGTGCCTCCGTTCAGGTAGTTCTCGAAATGCCAAATGCTGATGGCCCATGTCCTCAAGCCATGTCCTAAGTCCCCCCTTTACCCCCTTTTTTTATCTTTGGAATAAGCGTTATGGTCAATCCGATATGCAGCAACAAACGGACAAAATAGCACTTCATTTTTCAATCTCAGTTAATTTATAGCCCAAAGAATTTTAGTTATGATTAAACGTGAAAGTTTCTATTTCTAGAGTTCAAATGATCCAAAATTTTATAACCATAAATTACATTTTGCTTTCAAACAAATTTACTTTGTATAAGCAAATTTCAACGAACAAGCAAGACTTGTCCTTGCAATACAAAGCTTTTTGCAGGGTATAAGCACTTTCAAAAAACAAGAGCCATCAAAAGCCCAGAACCACTACATTAACATGTCCAATCGTGCATCTCAAACATGCGAACTACGAGGAGCCATGAGGCAGTGCGAGCACCTAGGTGCTCTTGGCACTCGAGGCCTCCATGGTGGTGCTCAGCAAACATCTTGCACAAGATCGTCCACTGTAGTGCCACACCATCACTCCAGGCATGGGATGCTGAAGAGGTGTTTGCCTCAGCAGCATTAGTATGGCTATACCGTCTTCTAAAACCTGCAAGATGGAGTAATGAGCTTAATAACAAGTGAAATAACCTCTTCTAAACATGATTATTTTTAGAATATAATCTTAAAAACAGGTTTTCTTGTGGGGGTAACATATCCAGTTAATTATCAAGATGATACCACATAAATATTAAAATTTTATAAGTCGTTATGCAAACTATTTCGATGTGAGCATATGACACTCTCCCCCATCTCCCTGTCTCATTGGCATTACCTCATAATCAATATATATGAATATATCTAAATGGATTTCTCTCTTGCAAAATCGAAACCAGCATAGCAGCATCACGAAAGGAAAAGATATCAAAGTTTACTGCAACACAGAGGAAGACAGAGTCAATGAGGGGAAGACAGGAGGAAGACACAAACTACCTGGGGCACACAAACATGGAGAAACTTTTGTCTCACTTGGCCATCAGCCCACAACCCCTCCTCATTCAGAACCTGAACTTCACAGCCATCAGCTCCGTCACTACAAAACCCACCAAGCCATGACAAGATCAAAAAAGTGAACTCTAGCCGCAGTGATGATCAGAAAAGGCATAAGCTGAATAAGTAAAGTCTCCGAGGCATAACTACTTGGATAGCTAGATGTTCAATCAAAATTGACCGAACTCTAGCTGCAGTGCTGATCAAGTTTCAAGTTTTAATTTCCATGCTTATGCATCGAGCAAAAAATGAGCTGCTAATTAATCCACCACAGTTACTATATCACAGCAGCAACACTTAGTCATAAATTAAAATAGTACCAACTCTTGTGTCTCGGCATCAGTAGTTAACTGAATAAGTGATCCACTCAATTACAATTTTATTAATAAATCATACTATGGAACGTGCTTCTAAATAATATTTTTATTGTCACGTAGCAGGCTAGGATTTCTATGACCACCTGTTTTCTAGAATAATCCTTGTATCTATTTCTAGAAATGAATATTTATGGTCATAGCTAATTGGTTAACAAACCGTCTGGAGCTAACATGTTTTGCCCAACATTTCGTTGGTGACATTTGAGAACCAAAATAGAAGAGAGAGCCTGATAGTCTAGAAGAAAATGGTTTCTTCGAAAATTAGTCTACAATAAAATGGCTTCCCGGAGAAACCACAAAATACTCAACTTTAGAGCAATGAAAGGAAGAAGGCACACCAGTTCAACACACAGGTACTGCTCTCTTTCTGCTCGTTCCTGGCTGCATAAACAGGACAAGGATGAGACCAACATCGTCAGTCAGACAAATCAATTTTAGCATAGGTGGGCATGACAGGTTCAGATCCTGGTCCCAGAAGCACCATGCCTGCAGTGAAAATACTAATGGCATGGGCACATTGGAGATGAATTTTAGTGTTTCTCCAGCAATTGAACTATTCATAAATCATCAGTCTAACTATACACTCATGCATAAATTATAGAAAAAGTTAATATATCGTTGCTAGGCATTTGAACCAACATTTGACATGCAAGTTGTCAACACAAAACATTTTGCATGCAAGTTGTTGATTTCCACTCAAGCCAGTGTAATTCCTGATATAAAAGGTACCATAGATTCAGTTAAGCACTTGAATGAACATTTGACATGCAATCTATAATATACTAATAGAAGAACATTCTAGAAATAATACACACTGACATGAACAGTAGTTGAAATTGTAATGGCGAAATCTTATTAGACTGCGTCACTGAGCTAATACTTTTTTAAACCACATGAAACAAAAAAAAAGTTCAATATGGCGTCTTACACATGGTGCCTGTGGTTTGGGCACTAGTCAAAAGAGAGTGGAGAGGGAACCTTACATGCTGAACGCGCATAGAGAAGACTAATACAAAGAAATCCTCTCGGACGCACATCATTTTACTTAAGACGAAAAATCAGCTCCAGGTTCAGGATATTCTAAGACTAAAACTTCAATGCATACATTCTCTATTTTCTACAGAGATGCAAAATGAAGTCACTCAACTATATGGAGGGACATCTAATCCAATAGTAACCACATTCATGTTATTATTTCAATTGAACCACAAAAATCATCTCAGTTCACAGCTTTTCTTTAAAAAATGACCAAATTTGTGGGGGTCGAATTTGCCTGAGGCTAGGTTGGCGCCATCGGAGCAGGAGGGTTGTTATCGACATGCTTCGACATCAGTTGTGCAGCGGCAGGAGCCACACTAGCATCTGGTCGCTCCTCGCCACTCGTCTAGCGTACACGGATGTGAGCAGCGGAGGAGAACAGCTGCAACTTGGGGCGACCTTGGTGTCAAGAGGGGGGAACGAAATCCGAGAAGGTCTCCATGCGGGAGGACGCCATCAGCCACTGGCTAGCACATCCTGCAAACAAGATAAAATGTCCATGCCCTTTCAAAACCTGAAAGATGCATATAGCAAAGAAATAACCTTCTGATTATCTAATGTAGCATAATTAGTCACCCAAACAGATCACTTGACTATATTGATATGGCTAATTATCTAACGAAGCATACGTAGTGTCACGAACAAAAAAAATTGACATGATGAAAATTCAAGCATAATAAGTCACACCTACAAATTAGGAATATTAGAAAAATGACCTTTGTGAGTGATCATGGAGTGTAGCTGGAGGAGGGTGCTTTGATGGAGAACGCCTGTGATTTGCAAACAGAACCTAAGAAAGAACAAAAGAGAATAAATAACACTGATGAAAATATTAGCTCTAACCACGAAGCATGATCAAAGATATTTATAGTAGTGGACTTTAAAATAGCATGTTGACTTCTGGCATCTGACAAAGGATGGGTCAATGAGTTAATAACCAAAAGCTAATCATCATTGAAGTTTGTTGAATCAAGCTGGCAGATAGCAAATACTAACATTTAATATCACAAAAATGCATACAAACAGATGACGCTGCAGGAGCACGTTTGATAAATATTGTCATTTCCCAATTTTCTAACCTCAAGGAACTGACATAAGAAATTAAGAAACGAACACATTAAGCAAAAGAGATTTGATAAACTGGAGAGATTAGTTGCACTGTTGCAGATCACAGTAGCATACGAGCTTAGTTCCTCTGGGCCAAAAGTGTAGGCTAAAGGAAATATGACCTGACCACTAAATCCTCCAAGGCAAGGCATAGGCAAATCGAAGAAATTTGGTTTCACTGTAGAAGTAAAGAATGCATCTAAATTGCTATCAGCCCACTGTGACTGCTGTTCCCACATAAAGCGCAGGAATGCTAGCGGAGAAACATCCTAACTAGTAGTAGTAGAATTCATGTAAAAACAAATAAACTAAAATGTTCAGACAGTGTAAAAAAACAAATTCTAACTGTAAGGTGAAACTAACATGCAGCAACATTGATGCCTTTGCATAGAGTACACTGCTACTGACTAAAGGCAATCAATTACTAAAAGTTGCATTGCAATTGAGCACTTTACTCAGGGATGGGTTAACAGAGATACAAACATCGTCCACTCCATCACTTCGAATCACAGACCATCCAGCAACATGAAATGCTTTGCCACCCATCAAAAAACAAAATATCATGCTGAAAAGGAAATGGTAAGCAGCGGAAGTTTACCATTAGAAAACTACTACTCCTAGACTCCCGACTCTGACAGGAAATTCTAATCATGAAATGCGTATCAAAGTGACAAGATACAGCGATGTACATATTTAAAGATGAGCATATGAGCAGTATACAAATGGTCTTGCAGGAAGCAAAGTGGCATGCATAATAGGATACGGAAATTTTAGAATACATGAGCATATGGTCAACAATGATCAGCTTTGGGATTCAAGAGCATATGAGCATCAGGTGCTCACACATGCAATTGTCAAAAGCATACCACAATGATTAACAGTTAGAAACCTTAAATCAGTAATATCAACAGGTGCATCCATAGATCAAGATAGATAAGTCATAAAATCAATGCCAAATTTATGACTGGTGGAGACAGTGATAAGTCCAAAAAAGTGTAGAGCATTCTCCAGCATTCCTTTTTTGTGCTAGCGGCACGCCACTGTTGCTGATGGAGTGTGCCTGCACATACTTATTTGGCCAGCTAGCAGGAGACTTTTGATATAGTTCCATTAAGCATGACAGAGAACTCGGTGCAATTTTTAGATTATATGATAAAAAATGGAACTAGGACACATGACCAGGGATTCCTAATTACAGGACATAAAGGGTGTCAATAAACAGGGAGGAATCCTGGCAAAGATAGTTGGTACAAAAATCCAGTAGTAAGAGATAATCTCATGCTCTGCTCAGTTCACTAGGATGAAGACAACATAATCCCTTGATGAAGAGCAGCCTAAAAACCGGATAACGAGTCAAATTGGCGATTTATTTTCGGAAAATCAGTAACAATATGCAATACATTGATTTGTCTGAATACCACCCGGTGCAACAATAATAAAGGCAACAACAATGATAGCCGAACAGGGAACTTGTTGACCACAAAAAATTAAAAAAATGCAGCAAGACTGTACCTACAGGGTACATGCAATGCAATGATATGTGGCTACAATTGCCATCAATAAGCCTGAAAAATGAATGACAATCAAGTGACTGTTGTTGCATCCATTCATAAGATAATAAATATACAAGCATAATGCAACAAAAAATTTAGAGATTTAGACCTAGACTCAACCTTGCTGCTAGTGAAGAGGAGCTCCTGGCCGTGGTGGTTCCTCAACGACTGGGCTGACAAACGAACACTCGCATCAGACCAAGAGAAGCTCAAGGGATCGCATCCTGCACTCGAATCATCAAATCGAATCAAGAAGGGGAAGGTGAAGGGGAAGGGGAAGGGGAAGGGAAGGAGAAGATGCTGCAAATGAGGAGCTGGGGAAGGGGATCTGGAGGAGGGGCACCTGGATCTGCCACCATTGTTGCAGGAGCACATGCAGGAGCGGCAGTGGCGGCGGACTGACGGCGTCGCCAGGCGAGTCGCTACTCCTTTCTCCGGGAGTTTGTGACGGGGGCTGACGATGAGTCACGGGCGAGCACAGGAGGTTGACGCACGGGAGTGGGAGAATGGAGAAGCCGCCGATACAGCCGGGTGATGGGGATCAGATGATCCCTAGGCCTACTACCCTAGATCCGTCGCTGGCGAGGGGATGAAGGCTCAACACGTCAAACGCCGGGATGCAGGACGGGGCGGAGGAACGCTGCGGAGGGGCCATGCAGGTAAAACGCCGCCGCCGCCGCTGCTGGTGGAGAAGATGGAGGGAGGGAGGAGGTGGTGGATCAAGGATGGGAGTAGGTGGAGCTGGACGTCGCCGGCTCGCTGCCAGTTGCGGATGGGCAGAGGGCGCCGTCACACCGCCGAGCAGAGGAGGAACTGCCGCTGCCCACGATAGGAAAAAAAAGGAGGAGGACGAACAAAAATAAATGGATGAAAAAAAACACAGAGAAAAAAAAGCGGCAGGCATCATGGAGGAAAGGAAGGCGGGGTCGGTCGCGCTGGGTGGGTGGGGTGGCTCGGCGAATCGAAATCGGTTGGCGGCGGGGTGACTCGGGTACTAAATATTAATTATTACCTAGGGTACAATATAGAAATACTATATATATATATATATATATATATATATATATATATATATATATATATATATATATATGGAGAGGCTATTCAGTAGCCGGCTACAAAATAAGTTATTCTGTAGCCACCTCCATTTACTATAATTTTATATACTAATTTACCATAATATAAATACATATTTACGATAGTTGGGTTACTATAACACATGGGGATATTTACCATAACGTTATATTAAACCACTTAGTAAGGAGTTACTATAATCTCGTAAAATAACATAGTAATTATCGTAACTCAAAGTGGCTACAGAATAAGTTATTCTGTAGCCAGCTACAGGATAGTAGGTCTATATAGATAGATGCAGATGCGTTGTGACGAGTGAGTAGGTCTCTTATTTTATGGCACGGGTTAGCCTAGGATCAAACAGTTATATCGGTTGAGTACACCCACTACTACAAAAATAATTTTTAGCAATATGAGCTTTTTTTATATAGGCAACTCTCTATAGTGGCCGATAATACAACCCGTCTCTGAAAATAGATTTGGAGAGGTGGCTTTAAAACCAGCCGCCCCTACAAATGCATCGATCTTCCGAGGCAGTCGGTAAATACCAGTCGCCTCTGAAAGTTGCACTATTTTCAAAGGCAAATGGTGACAATAGACGTCTTCAAAGATATATTTATAGAGGTGGTTGAAACATGAACCATTCGTCCGCGTCGAATAGACTCAAAATTTGGTCTCGAGACGCGGTAAAGCCTAAGCATGGTAGGACAAGCCGCTATACGCACTGTTGACTCGAAATGGTTGAACGTGCGTGGGACCTTCCACTCTATGCTACAAACCATCAAGATTTAGGATTTTTTTTACGCAAGCTCTGGTCAAACCTCCACGCCACGGTGGATCCCTTTGGCGTGCATGTTTATTATTAAAAAAATAATTAAAAAGGATTCAAAATAAAAACACCATGATCTAGTGCATTACAAATTTAGAGATTGAATTTGGTGGCACTATTTGGTCTTTGTGACTCGGGATTTCTTATTACTTTTGGTGATTGCTGTCACCTAGCTGGCTTGGTGCTTGTGGAGGATCATTGAGGAGCTCTTGGTGATTGTTGTTGCCTCCGATCATTGGTTATTGTGAGGGGTTTTATGCTCATTCTCGCTGGAGATTCACAAACAGTAACTATAGTGAAACCAATCTAGGTTTGAAGAAGTCCTTGATGATCTACCATCTTCTAAATGAAGTGGTGATCTAAGTATCCACATCAGTGGGGACGTAGGTTGCCGGCAAGCAACCAAACCTCGGGGAAAAAAATCTTTGTGTCACTTGCCCTCGTTCGCTCTCTCAACACTTGCATTTACATTTCATATCTTGTTCTTTGTGTTGTTGCTTGGTAGCCTAGCTTATCTCTAGTAAGTAGTGCAGTTTAGTTGCTCTCTTTGTTAGCTCACTAGTTGCTAGGTGGTAGTTCTAGTTGTTTGTGTGATTGAGCGCTTAATTACTTGTTCTTGCAACTAAAAGTGTGCAGGGGGCTTGCTTTGTATTGACTAGGCTAGGCAAGTAGTAGCTATTAGGACTATCTCTCTTACTAACACACTTTGCCTAGTGTTTTGAGTTTGTTGATTTTTTATTAGGCTATTCACCCCTTTAGCCATCCATAGGTCGTTTCAATTGGTATCAAAGCCAAGTCATTGTATTTGCAAACGTTTAACAACCTACGGTGTAAAGGATGGCCGCTCAACACACCTCTAGTAGCCGTGCTCCACACTTTGATGGCACCAGCTATGACAATATCAAATCAAGAGGTAGAAAGATTGGGGGTGTTGTGGAAAATTTGTTGTGCTTGATCCCAAGAATCCCACACCAAGAGAAGAAGAGCTATTGCAACTCAATAATCAAGCACTTGACATGCTATATGAGGTGCTAGATGACAAGGTGTTTGAAAGCGCATCAAAGATCTTGAGTATGCTTTCCAAGTTTGGAAGGCTAGAAGAGGCATATGAGGGCACTTCAATATTAAAAAGTGCCAAGCTATTCATCTACAAAGACAAGTATGCCAAGTTCACCATGAAGGATGATGAGAGTGTGCCTGAAATGTTTCATAGGCTCAACATGATTGTCAATGAGTTGAGAGCTTTAGGGCACAAGGGCTCTGTTCGCTTCGCTGAAAAAACAAGCCGAAACACTGTTCCAGTTGATTTGTTGTGAGAGAGAAAACACTGTTCCGGCTGAAAAAAACAAGCTGAAAAGTACGGATTATAAGAGAAGCGAACAGGGCTAAGGTTGATGATGAGGATTTCTCACACAAGTTCCTAATCTTCTTGCCACTCGATTTGACACCTTAGTGACCATTATAGTAAGAGGTGGATTTGAGAACCTCACTCCTACACAAGTCCTTGGAGAGGTTGTCACCCAAGACACATTCCACCAAGAGAAGGTGGAATTATCTCAAAGTTTATCTTTGAGTCAATAGTCTCATGTTTTTTTGGTAATTTTTCTTTGATTTTTTTTTTGTTTGTATCTTTTCTTGAAGACGTGTTTGTTGAAATAGGAAAAGTGCTTCAATCAAGTTTATAGTGGCTATGGCACTATTATTTGTTTACAATGCTAACACATGTATTGGTCCTTTTTGCATAGACATAACCCTGTTTAATTTACAACATCGTAGGCATAGAAAATTAATTAAAGTGTACTAGCGACGCAGGCCGGATGGGGGACGCCGAGTGATCAACTGAGCACGGACAGTTCACAGCCTCACAGGTGCGCAGTCCGCGTTCAGCAACGAGCTAAGCCTCACAGGCTAAGATTTCTAGAGATCAGGCAAATATCATCATTAAAAACTAAACCAATGCCACAATTTAACAATACGTCAATCATAAATCTGCATACAACAATTACAAAGAAAAAAGGGGAAACACAACGCAGTGCAGACAGATGGATATAAGACAAAATTTGAGCTTCACAGATTCACAACGTTAGACCCCGAACTTACGATCGTTCCATACAACCCACAAGGGAGACCATAAGAACCGTGATCTTTTTTCTAGATGATTTTTGTTTACATGTAAACGGAAGCTCTTACAGCATCGGAAGACAGAAGCTCACAACGATATCAAGCTGAGTGCAAGAACGCTGAATTCGAATGTGCATTCAGCAACTGCTCTGTATAGAGTTATAGACTTACAGAGGAACCGGTTTAATTAGCTTGCAAAATGCAAGGTACTGCACTATTCCGTGCTTTGAACAAGCATCTGCCAACCGGCAGGGAAAACAAATCGGTCAGCCAAAAGGAATTTACAGGCAACACTCAGGAAACAAATATTGTGAGAGAATTGAAACTGGAGCTCAGCTCATCAAAGAAGCTCCACGAAATATAAGGTTATTGTACACACTTGCTATCCAGCATCACTGGAGTGACTACTATCAGGACGGCACCGCGAGGCAGGTTGCATCAGGCTCATAAATTGTATCACCAATCTTCGATGGCGGCCAATATCGAAGAATAGATCTCCCAATAATATTCCTCACTGGAAGGGGGCCCCTGAAATGGCAAGACATTCGATACAATTTTAGGCATATGTGTATCAAGTGCAATTCTAGTGTAACAGATCGAATTATAGTAGTTTGCAACGTACCAGTTATGGGAATCAAAGCTGTTGTTGCGGTTGTCTCCCAGCACAAACACAAAACCTTCCGGTACAAGCTGCAGAAACAATCAACAAATATGAAATGTGTTAGGACTTAGGACCCAGCCACCCAGGTACTGGTACCACACGATGAACCATCATGCTTACAGAAATGCAAGAATACTAAGCAGTATGGCTAAGGGAATAGGAACTCCATGAGATTCTATGTGGCTATCAAGCATTCGATAATTCAACTATCAGTCAAATAGTGGAAATGCAACAACTGATACTTCTTTATCGCACAATCTAGAAATTTGAGTTTAGCATGTCAATTACTTAGGCCAGCAAAAGCAAGCATTTCTGTCTAACGTCTCTAACCTAAGTAAAAAGAACAACATATGAAAGCAGAATCACACTACAAAAGACACAGTTCCTAGTGGTATAGAGCATATATCATACCACTGGTTCCAGCTCGTAGTTGTGTGGCTCCAGCACATAATCCTCATCCTGAACTACTCCATTAACAAACATCTTGCCATCATGCACCTGTTAAAGAGCCAAGATTATCAGAGTTACAACTCAAGTCAAAAGAATCGAGCTGTTCGCAGCATAATGACACGAAACAAAAGCAAGTCTGCACTACCATTGGAATAAAAGCTTACTTCGACATAGTCTCCTCCCTTGGCCACAACTCTCTTGATGAACACATCACCTGAGCTGTAGCCATAAGCCTGCAATGAAAACGTTCAATTCAGACATCATGAAAAAAACAATCCACGGAGGCAGGAAATAGCACCTGAAGTCCTGGGGGAGCCCGGAAGATCACAATGTCCGAAATTTCCGGATCCCGGAATATGTATGAGACCTGCAGATCACAACACCACCAGATCATTAACCAACATAAAAATGGCATGGTACATCTTTAAAAACCAAAATGTTCGTCAGACAAAGCTCTACTCTACCTTCTCGGCAAGAATCCGATCACCGATATCGAAGGTCGGGTACATGGACTTGGACGGGATGGACTTGGGCTCGGCCAGGGACGAGCCGTACAGAAGTGGCACGGTCACAGCTGCAAACGCCGTCTTGGCGTCATCGGAGCAGGAGCTCACCCACCTCGACAGCCAGTTGCTCCTGCTCATCGCTGCACCAGCACCACTGCTCGTCGCAATTCCGGCAGAACCAGACGCACCAGCAGTAACAGTACCACTAGCACCACCAATCAACGCCTTCCTGGCGGGAGCCGAAGGCGCCAGCGAGCGGGGAGGGGAAGAGGGTGCCGAAGACGACGAGGTGGCAAAGTCGCTGCACGGGAGCCACTTCGCTGTCTGCAAGAACGGAAGGAAGGACGTGGGGTTGAGACCGAGCGAAATCGGCGACGAGCCTGCAAGAGAAGCCGCCGATCCGGTGGTCCCAGGCGTCGGTCCCGTCCTCTGCGCGAGCACCGAGAGCAGCCCCACGGCAAGAGACGGCGGCGGCGACTTGGACGATAAGCACGCACGCGTGAGCAGCAACGAGTGAGCTCCGGCGGCGATGGCCTGGGGCTTCGGGTGGTTGTGGTCGCCTCCGTCATGGCGGTCGCTGCCGCTGCCGCTGTTGCGGAGCTGCTCGGGCTGGCGGGTGGAGGTGAAGATGCAGAAGGGGCGCCAGGCGCCGTCGTGGAGGAGGCGGCTGCCCGAGGCGGAGGAGAAGCGGTGGCCGAGCGAGGCGGCGAGGTTCTGCGCCACGTAGCCGGAGTAGGAGACGGTGATGCGGATCGCCATGGCGAGCAGGCAGAGGAGCCGTAGCGAGAGCGAGAAGAGGCGGATTGGGCTGTCGAGGAAGCAAGCGGAGATTGGGGCGCGGACGAGTTAGAGGCAGGCGGGCATTCCGGAGGGTGGTTACAGAGTTGGGGGTTGCGTCGGGGAAGTCGAGGTGAGGTCTTCCGACGAGCTACCTCGCCGGAAGACGACGTCAACGGTGGCGATCAATGGAGGAAGCGGCGAGGTGGAGGCGAATTGGGGGAGAGAAGCGGGGACAGGGCGAAGAGATGGGTGTGCTTTATTATAGACGCGTGGACGACTTTTCTGAGAAAGAACGTGGAGGAATGGAGGCCGGAGGCCCCCCGGATTTTGGAGATCTTTTATGTTTTTTTTTTCTGCAAAATTGTGTGATAGTTTTACTCACGAATTTTGGGGTACAATACGGAAATTGACGTGAAATCTGACCAAATTCAACTTTTTAAATTTGCTTTAAGTAACTACAAGCAAACATGCAGGTTCGTTGCGTGATACCTCGATGATTTGCGATTCCATCAATTATCACGCCATCTATTGCAACACATTTTAAAACCAAACTCTATACCATTGTTAGACACGGGCTAAACTAACTCGTATCAACAAAGAGGGTTAGCCCAGATTACGAATGGGGCACGAGAGTATTGTGAGAACCAAGAATGGTTAAAAGAATCCACTTAATTTTGAGACAAGCTTTCATGTTCAAATTATCCTGTTCGGATGGTATGGTTCTGGAGGAATTTGGATGGTTTGGAGGAATTCTGGAGAAATTTGTAAGAGAAAAACACTGCTCCGGATAAAAAAAGGAGCGAATCAAGCCAGGTTTAAGAACACGCGAACAGGATATATTGGTCGCACTACGCACGTGGCAGACTTCTATTCGCCGAGGGACGTGCGGAGGGTCTCGCACCGGTGCATTTCATTACGCGTTGAGGGGTCAACTATGTGTTAGCAAAAACATATCCATCGCCGAAGTACAAAATTTTAACACTGCGTACCACAAGGTAATGTTATGCTGTTTAATTCACGTAATACATTCCTAAAGATAAGGGAAAAAGTGAGCATATATTCCACCCCAATATTTCATACACCTTTGTGATGAATTATTGAATTCTCGACCGAGTGACTGACAAACGGCCAACAAACACAGCCCACTAGCCGTCCGGTCTCCAACGAGGAACCGACACCCAAACTCAGAATAGGTAGCAAGATTATCTAAAATAAGTCTTCAACAGAGCACATATACTGAAGATCTATTTTGGGTTGCCTGAGAGGCGCAACCTAAATATGTGCATCCTTTCTCCTGAAAACACATTTACAAAAAGGATTTTCTTTTGAGTCTCGTTGTTGAAGAAGATGCCGAATATGTATTAAATCCTTTGCCTTTAGCGCTATTCAAAGGATAAATGTGCCTTATATTTTATGTATTGTTGCTGGAGATAGCCTTATCTAAACAGCACCGTCGCTGTCGTGAAAAAGCATGATTAGGCTGCGAAAAAACTATCCACAACCTCCAGAGCTCAAAAGCAAGCACAGCCAAAACAGAGGTCCTCACGAGCACGCAGCACGGAGCCACGAAAACGACTCCTGTTCAGTGATCATTAGTAGCCCGAACGTTGCTTCGTAGCAGCTTCCACTGTCCTAGATGTATCAGACACGTTACTACCCAGTGACGACGCCACGGGCCCACAGCGCTGAGAGAACTTCATGGAGCAGTGGCTCAGAGTGTCATTTGAAGACAAGCAACCAAGTCAATGATCTGGATGAGGAAACATAGAGCCGTGCATTCACATACCCAGAAATCCAGAATCATTACTGGACAACTGGTAACCTAGTCCATGCTCTTTTTTCCCAGATAAACAACTTTTTCCGAAGATTCAGATCAGGAAACGATGCAGGATTACTCATTCAGATAAGCAATCCCCTGGAGTCAGAGACAGTAGTAAAACGTAGTAATGTGTAGTAGTATCAAAGTAAAATAATTGACAGGAAGAAATGTTCATTGCAGTAAAACAATTGAGGTCAAATCTAGAAACATTCAACTAACTGAGCTCAGCCACTAAAAAGCTTGTGCACACTGGCATGTGGGCCCATTGACGTCTACACTTGGACTTGTCGGTTCGGCGGTTCCTAACAACCACCAGCCACGATTTGCTTGCTTCAGCAAAATGTCAACCGCTAAGTAATTGACTCCATATAAAAACCCAAGGACTCGACAATTTTTCGCCATGTCGTAAGCACTTACGCTTTCCGAGCCCAATGATACCAATCATACGCAGAGGCATATATAGAAAACAGAAAAAGGATAACATTTCTGGACCTCTCTGATACAACGACAAAGAAACAAGGAAGGAACCAGGAAGCATCGCAATCCGATGACGAATAGAAACGTGCTACAATTGCTGAGCTCCTGTCGAAGTTATGGGTGACAGCGTGAAGCAACCTAAACAAAAGGAATGACGATCAAATAAGTGCAGAAAGAATGGTACCCTGATGAAATTGTCTAGAACTTACAAGGAAAGGAACGAACTGCTAACGTTCGTGTTCAAAAAAAGAACTGATATTCTAGCTGGCATGTTCAACTATAGATTTGTTCAGTCCTATGTGACCGCACACCCAGAAGCGGCACGACGCGCACTTGGAGATGGATGTATATGTACGTAGATGTAGCTCTGGGTGATGTCGAAACAGAAGAAACTAGCTTTTGTCATGTTCAAGGTTCCCCGCTACTGCATACTCCTGCTTCAAGATCATGTCACAATCGGAGCAGCAAAAAGTCCTGCTATTTCTAGGACCGGAACGAACCTTCAACCCTACTGCAATGCATATCATAACATGGTACTTGAATTCACGCTTTGCTACAACTCTGATCTTGAGTACAAGTTTTCAGAATTGAAGCCAGTGTAACTTTCCATCAACAATTACTGTGGATTTTGTTTTTTTTTTCATCACCCAACAGTCCAATCCAAAAATACTCCATAATTAGTACTATGTACTCTACTGGGTAGTTCTATATGTAGGTTACGAGAATTGCTTTCAAAAAAATATGTCGGTTACAAGAAACATGAAATATGCCTGAATGCCTCAAAATTAAGCTCTAGCATGGAGACATCAAATTGCAGGATGTCAATGTGAATCCTGCTCCAGCATTTACAATACACAAGCTACCTCTCTAGCTTTTACCAGCTTGTGCAAATTAAAATCTAAGCTCTACCTGATCTAAAAGGGGACCAGCTTTTACAATCCAGATGCGACAGGTTAACTTTTAACAGGCTCTAGCTCATCCAAACAGGTCCATACAACATCTTAAGGTTGCAGTTCAACACTCAGTATTCAGGCAATACTATGAAGGGGCACGGGGATTAGAACTTTATGACAACTAGTACGATAGTATCTGATAACACAGTTAAACAAGTTAAGTTACTTAAAACTCCACTAGAATTGCTGGGGAGAATTAGTTACAAATTTTGCATAAGATAGGGGAAAAGGGAACAGTCAAGAGAACCAATAGCATCCACATTTCACATTGGTTCATTTACATCTAGTGTTGACTCCGGGGCTTCGACCTTCCTTTCTTCACCATTGAAAATGGGTAAACATGGTAAGGTGAAAAGGGATTCAATGGGTAAACATGGTAAGGTGAAAAGGGAAGCTCAGTAATACGCAGAACCAACTAAAAACATGCCACATAAACTGATGTTAATTTTACTCACCGATGCACCACCAAAGCTGGAACCTGAAGCGGTAGCTCCACCGGAAAAATACATAGATGTGTCATGAAGTACAATTTGTCCTAATGTTGAATAGTCCTTTATAATGAAAGCACTGAACTCAGGATAAACAAGCAACATGCAGGAAAGAAAAACGGTGCTAATACGGTTAATCTATATCAGTAAGTAAGTACATGTGGCTCCAAGTTGCTTTATAAGTAAAATAGCATGCAAATTTCTACCATACAGCTTGCAGCACATCATGTTGATTGAGCAAGTATGTGTACCTCCAAATGGTGTAGAAAATAGAGATGTTCCACCCAAAGATGTAGTGCTAGTCCCAAATCCAGGAGCTGGTGTTGATGTTAATGTAGGAGTGGAGGCTGTCCCAAATGGTGTGGTCAACTGAGCCGATCCAGATGCACCAAAAAGGTTGCTTGATGGAGCTGGAGTTGTTGGAGTTGCAAAGAGACTAGATGAGGATGGAGCAGAAGCCAGAGTGCTAAAAGTTGACAAGGCACTTGAGGAAGTCGCAGCAGATGGAAAGGAAGATTGCTGTGGTTGGCTTGTAGCTGGTGCAGCAATTTGTGCCATGGGCTGCGCAGGGGTAGGTAAATGCAGTGTTGGATGGACCCTTCTGGCAGCAGCTTCTTGTTTAGCTGCTTCTCGTCTGTTTGCCTCCAGAAATGGATCGCTCCCATTACCGATGCGGCGTTGTTCATTAAGATATTCAGTTTTCATTGATTCAACATATTGATGAAGATTTTCCACCTGAAAAATAGCAAAGATAAGGAAACCCCTTAGTATGAAGGTGATGCTAAGCTTAGTAAATGATAACTAAATAACGGCTTCTTGTTTTGTTCACAGCATGTTGCAATTTCTAAATGCTCAATCAGTTTAGAGTTTATATTTGTCTCATCATAAGCAAGCAATAATTGTTAGACATTGGCGCATCATCAAAGTATATTTCAGGGGAAAATTATCCTGAATTTATTTCTTTATATAACCTCTTTTTAGTAAGCTTACCTTAGAAGCAACATAGATGAAGTAATCATGCACATTTGACATAACTTTTGGAAGAGATTCTAGAGAATCTGATGATCTTTTATTTGTCTCCATTTGAACCAGCTGCTCTAGCTCACCGATCCACTTGCAACGCTCCGCAAGATAGCACTCAAATCTGTTGACAGTGCACTGCATAAAAATGGAAGGACGCTTTGGGACTCCACTGTAGAAATCTACCACTGGCTGATTGGGTGGAGCACCAGAAGAAGGATTTGAAGAACCACCATTTGCAACTCCAGCACCTGGACGGGTGAATCTTGGCCTCAACATCAGATATGACCTAATAGCAAATTCTGTGTTCCACATCATTTCATTGACAACAGTCATCAACTCTTGAATGGAAGTCTTCTCTCTCTCCATTACAGTGGTGGTCCCACCAAGTTCCTGCTAGAGCAGACAATGAATATTACTAATGGATCCAAGATCCTGCTAGAACAGACACCGACCAGCCTACCACTATGGCACTACAATTGTATACAAAAGAAAATATTCAGCATTGGTACATCAATTCCCAGCTACCAACCAACATTATTTTCCACAGCAAGTCATTTTTCGCCGAAAGGCATGTTAACATTCAAGTTGGATGGAAGTTTGCACTAAATAACCCATGATGATCTTATTAGATTTATAACTGCACTATCAGGGGAAAAGTGTCAATGTGTCATAGTCAAACTATGAAGCTTCTATTCTTACTAGTGTAAGTTCAGTTTCAGTTGCAACATAAGTTGTTCTTGTTCAGGACATGACTAAACCATTAGGGACAAGCTTATATCTAATATACTCATATGATAGATCAAATATTTGTGGAAAGTGGAAAAGGTTTAATCTTTTCAAAATTCACCTAATAAAGAAAAGGAAGGGGGCTCCAAAGTCTGTAATTGCTGGAGGTCAGGGGACACTATATTAAGTTACAGGTCACTTAACTCATGGATCTTAAAATGATTAAAGGGTCTACAAGCGACTCTTGTCTGTCGCAACGATATAACAAATTCTAGAAAAATATTTCGTACTCTTTCAGAATGTGTACTAGCAAAATCATGTGTCAAGCTATCAGCTAAGACAACAGGGATCTCCAGGTTGTGGTGCATGACAGAAACAATCAATCATGCACTAAAAGCTAAGAAAATCTAGAGAAAGTGAAGATCCTAACCTGAGCAATGCGACTCGCATCAAGCTCAAAATTGACATTCGAGATTGAGGAGTCATATAGGCGACTGCACTGATCCAACCTCTCACTCTCGTCTCTGTATTCCCGTATCTTGTCCCTGCAAAATCACAGTTAGGGGAAAAAAACATCAGGGAAACAACTTATAGTTCATAATTAAAAAAAAAAGACTCGACCAAGGGGAGAGACGTCCCCCTGATTTTCGTCTTAAGAAGATGGTGCCGTGACTCGAACCCAGGCTGGCTCAACCAACCGCTTCTTTGGCGTGTTGTGCTGACCAGTTGCACCGTGAGAGTGTTGGCACTTATAGTTCATAATTGAAACAACAAATGCTCCAATAAACCCAATGGATGCAACAGGTTACAAAAATTGGAGACAAAGTGCACTCCCTTAACCATAGGAGGCTAAAAGACTCCTAGGATTGCCACAAGAACATCAAATACAACAGAAGCCCACCCCAATAGAAAATCTGACTATGGAGGACAAAAGATGTATCATTCCGCCCAAAACCCAAAACTTTTACAACAGTGGATCATGACAGCAGACTCAAATAAAAAAACATTTACCCCATACAGGAAGAGAGCAGTTTAAATTCGCCATCCCCCAATACCTTTAATTTAAAACAGTCATTTCACCGCAAAGAATCAGAGACATTCCAACAATCTGGCCAAGTAATCATGTACTTTTGCTAATTGGGTGGAGCAATTCTATCTGTGGGTGTAAATCGACAATGAGTACCATGTAAGCAATAACCGCGCTCCTTTGCAAGAAAACCAGAAAAGGGAAAAGTAAATATTCAGAGGAAGAACCCTACTCGATCTGGAGCAAAGCCTTCTGCGACTCGGCGTGCAGCTCCTCCCACTTGGTGTTGTACCCCTGCGGGTTTCATATCCGTCGTGTACAGCATCAGCTTCTGCTGCTGTGGCTGCGGCTGCTGCTGGAAGCTGAACTGGAACGGCGAGGGCGATAAGGACGGCGCCTGCGAGGTGGCCGGAGCCGGTGTCTGAAACGGATTCGGCGCCGCCGGCGTCTGGAAGGGGTTGGACGCAGCTGGCGTCTGGAAGGGATTCGACGCAGCCGGCGTCTGGAAGGGGTTCGAAGCCGGCGGCGAGGCGAAGAAGAATGCCATTGCCGCGCGCGGAGACGGAGGGGTCGGCTCCGGCGATGGCGGAATGTAGTGGGCTCTGGCTGGGCCGGCGCACGGCGGCCTCGGCGGGCTCTTTAAACCCTAGAGAACCGGGAGGACTGGAGTGGGAAGCTGACGCCTTTGCCCCCTACTAGGCTACTAGTAGTGGAGAAGAGAAGACTCGCAGAACGGCAGGAACAAAGCGTGGAGTCTTCAGCTTTTTGGAAAGGTGGCTGTGCCTGTGCGGTGCCGGTAAGAACAACGCCTAAGAACTCGCAAATCTAACCGAGTTTTGTAGCAAAAAGAAGAAGAAGAAAAAAAAAGACCCTTCAACAACTTAGTAAAACAACTTCTTAAAAATAAGAAATTGTTATATCTCCTCTTCAATTTTGTAACTTTTTGCTATTATATATTCTCCCTTCCTATCAAGACGATATTCTTTTCTCCTTCAAAAGAGAGAAGTTATGGCTTTCTTTCCGCTCGCTTTTTGGCCTTGAGATGCCCGGGTTGGGTCGAAATCTGAACAGTTTCGGACCTCGAGTCCCGGGCGGTGTAAGACCGTTCATCAGTTCGGTTCTAATTCCGTCTCCTTTGGGAGCCTCACGGTTGATCGACGGCAAACCTTTTTGTGACGGTGGTTGAAGAATAACCAATCCTTGAGGTTGAGGCCACTCGTGTAGTCAAGTTACGCTCGTTGACCCTGAAGACTGCGACAGTAAAAGATCAAATGAACTTACAGCCAAGCATACCCACCTAGATTTAAACTCTACGACTTTCTTGTGTAAGCGTAAGTGCGTAACCAAGTTATAAAACTAACAGGTGCTACGACTTTCTTGTGTAAGCATGTTATAAAACTAACAGGTGCTGCCGATAGCCACTGAGGTCATGTCACAATGATGCTACAAATCCGGTGCAAGCCAGCATATATAGAGGAAAGGAGGTAATATGGGATTCAATGACAACTCCACATGTTCTACCTTGTTCTGACCAGTGCACTAGGAACGTGTCAACCTCAATTTGCAACAAAGACATGAGCATCAATACATTGTGCAATGTGCAACATATTTGTACCATAGATTCACTTGCATAGGATGAGTATTTTCCAACCGAATCTTCAAATATTTTGTGCTTACACGACTGCGGTATATTTATCGTTTGTAGAAGTTCCCCATACTGACAAAACATCGGTCAGAATCAGATGCGCAGCTCCTATAACTGATGACCTCCCCCTCTTCCATTGTAACAAGAAGCTGGCTTTGTTTTCTGTTCTGACTCTGCCACAGTGCATTCTCGGATACTATTAAGTTGAAATCAGTATACGAGTAGATGCACCATATTCCATTGCCACAACTAGTCCTCAGATATTTGATGTCAACTCCCACGGTTGAAATACTGAAGATAGCAAAACTTGACTTGAATGTATAGCTAAGAAACCATGAGTTAGATGCTTCCAGCATACAAAGGTGATTTTTACCATCATGGACGAGATCAACATTTCATTGCAGTAATAATGTAGAGGCTATATAATCATATGTTTGTGGACTTGTTCAACAGTCAGCATGTCCCCTGAGATAACAGATATCTGGATTCACTCACAAATGAGCATAATACCACTAGTCCACTAGGCACTAGCCACCCATTGTAAGTTGTGACGGAAGACCATGCCATCTGGAGATAGATGGCACGTATGGAGATACCTCATGATTTAGGAAATATGGACATACAATTTCTTCATGAATTCTGCAAAAGCTGATAATAAAGCAGGTGTAGCAACACATAATCTGTGATTGGAATTTGCTGCATACGTTATTGATATCAGTAAAAATGTGCTTGGTAATAAGTGTGATACCTCACAAAGCTCCAATTACTCGATTAATAGCTCATGTGCCTAGGATGGAGAGGAGCCTGAGTTTCCCTTGTTTGACCAACAGGGTTCGATTCAGAATGATGACACATTGTTCACACATTGCAAACCATTTTAATGAGGAAAGCAGTCTCCAATGCTAATTCCTTGGTCTGCAAATACTTGCTCTCCTCTACAACATCTGTTGTCAAGTTGAGAATTACCGGCCTCTCTGGATCATATTGAGTAAATTCACGGACTTTTGCAACCCATTTAGCTGCCTCCCATACACCAAACCTAGCATTTGTCAAATGCAACAAATTGTTGAATTCAAGCATTTGACAAAAAGTTGAATCAAGTGCAAATGGAATGTATGGAAGCAAGAATTAGATAGCTTCCTTTTATGCGCACTTCTCTGCCAACTAGCAAGGAGCAAAGATTACAAAGCTGGAAGGTGGTTAAGGGGACTAGAAAGCAGCAACCGAGTATCCAGGTAATGCATACCTTGTATTGAATGATGATGTCACAAACACAGCTGGGTAAGGAACATCCTTCTGGATGTTATCATAAGGAGAATACTTCCTGATTGCCAGGAATTCCTCATGATCCACGGGAAAGCCAAACTCTTCATAATCAATGGCTGTAAGAGGTAGAATAGGATGGAGAAGGGTGTTGCAAACATCCAAGAAAGGGACCTGCAGGGTGAAAATGGAAACTGGGGTAATGGAACATCAGCAGAAACAAAAGAAAAGAGTTGACAACAGCGTATCTTCAAGATTACAGAGAAGAAAACATGACTATATGGGAATTCCAATCTCGAAGAGGAATCCAAGAGCTAAGTTCCCAACCTGCTACTAGAAATGATCATTAATTTCGTTTATCCAAAACTTTGATGACAAACAATGAACATAGACGAAGCTTAAAAAACTATTAGGGTATAAAGCCTCTAAGTTTGCAATATATGGCCTACTTATACAGCTTTGACCACAAAATCAGCTACAAAAGGGCACTGCAAGTGCCAATGCAGTCTTACAGCAGCATAGTTGCCAAGATGGCAGTTTATATAACATGGAGTAAAATTGTGCTAAAATGAGAAAAAAAATGTTGTCTTTTGGTATGCTCAGTTTCACTTGAACAGCATTTCAGCATCTTGATGGGTTTACTTTTATCAATCAATATCAAAGTCAGGAACAGATCCTAATCAAAGCGCTAATATTTTCCCCATCTACTGATTAAGGACTGTCTAAGGAAGCTGAGATAGCTCAGTTGGACAAGGGTGTGGATGTATACCAAGACCACCCAGGTTCAAGTCCCCATCGAGGCGAATTTGGGTGCATATTTTCTTCTTAATAAAATGCCACTTAATTCCCCCTAGGTTAGTCTAGTTTAATATTAAGGACTGTCTATAGATAGCACACACAAATTCTCGTCTTCTACACGTAGATAGTTAATTATATGCTTTATACCTTTAAAACAGCAGCACGAAACAAATCTGGACGAGAATTAATTGCCGAGGCCACCAGAAGTCCTCCAGCACTATATCCCCATCCAGCAAGCTTATTTTCTTGTATGATACCCTTTTCAAGAAGAAACTCTCCACAAGAAACAAAATCATATACAGAATTCATTTTTTTGATACGTGAACCATCTTGGTGCCACTTCTTTCCATAACCTCCACCACCCCTGAATACACATGCTTTAGTGAGTGTATAACCACATGACATGAGTTCAAAAGGCTAAAGCTGGAATTATTTTTAATAAGGCAACGCGGTTACACTGTTAGTTCTTCAATAATGAAACTGGAAGATGCTGTCCAAACCTTGCTTATCTTGTATGGGCCATAAACTCACCCGGGAACTACAAATAGGCAACATTTTGTTGGATAGATTTGTGATTATGAATCAGGAGACATGTAATCCACCTCCATACTATCATATTTATCTGCAAATTAGTTTTCAATTTGCATTCACGGTGTTACATCTTGTGAATAGGGTGTATGAGTTACAACAATTTTATCCACAAAAACTTTTTGACTTATTTGCACATGGTAGTAGTAGTGGATAAATCTATTGCCATTTTCACTTCATTGAGAACATATTAGTAAGTAGTAACTTTGCTGGGAGAGGAACTGGACATTGAGTGGGAGTTGTCTGATTGAAGATTGTTACATCATTGACCATTTATGTTCCGCTAACATGCTTACATTTCTTTCGGGAATCATTATTTCAGGTTACATCCCCTTTTGGAGACGTTGTTCATAAGAAAGAAAAGGTTTCAATGGAGCAATTTGCATTTACCACAGCAGAAGCAGGGAACTACCTTGCCTGCTTCTCGATTGATGGTGAGGACAGAGGGTTAGTGGTGAAACTAAATCTTGATTGGAAAATTGGGATAGCTACTAGAGACTGGGATTCTGTTGCTAAAAAGGAAAAGATCGAGGTGAAGTATATGAAAATGAGGTGTTATACTGCCAGTTGTTTTGTTTTATTCCCCTTCCATATGACATCAAGTTTTATAATCAGGGAGTTGAACTGGAGTTACTCAAGCTTGAAGTTGCTGTCCAATCAATCCATGAGAACCTGCTTCTTCTAAAATCCAAGTCTGTGCATCCACTTATTTTCCTAGCTTCATGTTTTGGTTATTCATGTACCTGGCTGATACCCAGGGTATAATAACAATCCATTTAACAATATTATTCTCGGTGCAGAGAAGCCAACATGAGGGATGTTAGTGAAAAGACGAATTCTAGGGTCACGTGGTTGAGCATGCTCTCTCTTAGTGTTTGCATTGCAGTCTCTGTTTTACAGTTGTGGCATCTACAGCAGTACTTCCGAAAGAAGAAGCTCATCTAACTGATGTCCGTAATATAGTCCTCTGCAATAAGCCTATCTTTATGTTTTGTGTTTTTGCATACTGAGATCTGATAGTTTCGCTGTCGAGTCTAGCAATTGTAAATAAACTGGTATAACAACCTGAAATCCCAAGTCAGATGACATGAGACTGCTGTTTTCCTTGTTCAACTTACTTTTGCAGCATGGGAAGCAATTTTTTTTTCTTCCATGTACAGCTCAGGGATACCTGTACTACAAACATCCAACCTCATGGTGCCACTGACCCTCTTGCCACAGCCACAAGAAAGTCTCTGTAATCACTCTCAGGCAAGTTTTCTTGGATGTAGTCTGCAAGGTTCCTTCCATAACAACTCTTGAACGCTGATCTGATCTCATCTATACCGACATCATCACTGCCCAAGATAGCTCTTGTTACCATCCTTTTATCTGCAGATAGCATACTTCTCTGCAGTAACTGGAAATATCAAGAGCAGAAGAGTGAATTAGAACAGGTACAGAACAGTCAGGCTTTTCGATACTGATCCAAGGGCTTCTGGGATTTTATTACCTTGGAGTAATACTTGGAAGGGTTGTAGATGCACTTGACAACAACCCTCAGAGATTCTTCAAATTCACCAGACCCATTTATCTTCAGTGCCTGCATGCATACGCATTGTTGCAAGGTAGTCATAACAGAGTCACTGAGCAGGGCTGCACGAGGTGGATGGGCCGAAGTAGCTGATGAGTCCACTTGCCTTGGTATAGTCATGCCCATATATGCGCTTGTAGCTGCAGAAGGCCAACCTGAGCTGTGGGATGCTCCTCTTGCTGAACATCTCAAGGATCACAGCCTCGTCGACGACGGAACCGGCACCACTGTTCTTCGTGTCGTGCAGCCTCCTCGCGTCGCATTTGGCTACGTGCTGGCTGAGGTCGTCGTGGTGCGACCTGTGGGAGGCTGCGAGAGCCAGCAGCAGCTGTTTAAGCAAACAACAATGACGGTAGTCAGTCAGGTTAAGTTCAGGTGGTGGTAATGGTTTAACTCCATGACAGCAGAGAAGAGAAGTGAAGAAGGATGGGCACATGCCCTCTGGTATGGGTGAGACGGCTCGGTGACCATGTCCTGGTCCAGGTTCCTCCTGAACCTGGCCATGTATGCCTGCTTGGTGAAGAAGAGCTGGTCCTGCTTCCGGCGCGTGAACACCTCGACGAGGGCGCGGTAGCCGGCCACGGTGACGCCGCCCTCGACCGCCTCCCGCGCCACGACCGCATCCCGTTCCGCCGGCTCCAGAGCCCACAGGTAGAGCAGCCTGCAGAGCTGCAGGGAGGAAACCGCGCGCTCGTGGTGAGCTGAGACTGAGAGCTCCGTCGCGGTCACTGCGGCCGTGACGACTCCTGTGGGGCCTCTGCGATGATTTTTTACCTTGTCCTCCTGGTTGCTGGAGTTGGACATGGCCACGAGGGTGCCGTGCAGCGTCCCAGCGAGGTCCTCGCCGAACGTCGCACGGTACGCCGCCCTGATCTGCTGCCTCTCGGCGGGGCTCCGCGGAGCCAGGAGGAGGCCCAGGCGCCGCGGCGTGCCGCACGCGCCGCGGATCTCCCTGCACGCCTCCTCGGACCCCGCAGAGGCCATGGTCGCCGCCGTCTGAATGAAAGTGTTCGCTGTAGAGAACCCTCTGTTGGATCAGCCTTTTCAGCTTCTCGCAGTCTTCTTTCTCTGTACGCAAATGGATCACTTACTAAGATCGTACGGTGTGTAAATACCATCCTTATCGTACGTACGATCAGGATAAAACATTGCGCGATTCCTTTGGTTGTGCAATGAAATGTAGCATTTTGCAGGTGTGGGTCATTCTCATTCACATTCACAGGCTCGTACGTCAGTGGTTGCCAGGCGAAAAGGTCAGGAGTACGAAGTAACAAACGTGCGTGCACTGCAAAGGCAGCCCACTGAACTGTAAAAGGGGGTC
Source organism: Miscanthus floridulus (assembly GCF_019320115.1). Classification (NCBI taxonomy): domain Eukaryota; kingdom Viridiplantae; phylum Streptophyta; class Magnoliopsida; order Poales; family Poaceae; genus Miscanthus; species Miscanthus floridulus. The sequence continues at coordinate 95,010 of NW_027098260.1, forward strand.
CATAAAGCTTTTCGTGGCGGGTGGTGGTATGTGAGTGGCGCCCGTTCGTGGATTCCCCGTAGACGCCGAGTCAAGTCGTCCGCCTCCGCGCTCTCTGGTCGCCTGGTCGGTGGCTTTGCCTTCCGTTCCGTCGCTGGCCAGGCGTTGTTCCCTTTCACTGAAGAACCGAGATGGATCGCCCGGCCAGAAAGAACTCGGTGGCCTTTCTTTCCTCGCCGAACGCCGAGCCTTTTCAGTTCTGGACTACTCCCTATGTGCGCGCGCGTTGGTGGATTTTGTGTGTGTTGAGTTCTTTTCGTTGGTAATAAAGCACGGTGCAGCTGGGAATGTGCGGATGGCACGGATGCTTGCTTGTGCGCTGCCCCATCCGCAACGGTTTCTCCCTCCTACGCAGCACGCATGGGTGCGTGGAAAGTGTGTGGTCTCGAAACGCAAACGCTTCGGCGCAGTGGGGCATTCCGTGCTTGCTTGCATGTTTCCGATGAGGGCGCGCGTGCAGGGGCGTGCTGAACTGCTGATTCTGCCAGTGGCTGGTGACTGCTGGCGGCTGGTGCGTGTCATGTCGTCACTCGTGATGATATCTGCTTGCCTGCTTCAGGGGGTGGCTGTCTGGCTGCTGCGCGACCCCAAGCGCACAGGCACAGGCTGTGCGTCTGTCTTAAAACATGGGAAGGCTCATGCCAAGCGCCGCACACGTGTGTTAGCGTGTTGAGGCCGGCGCGTGGAAAGGGTGCACGAGCCATGCAGCCCGGGTGGGGGATGCCGACTGAGCCGACGAGCTAATGCTCACAACCTCTCAACATAAGGTTTACAGGGATCAGGCCCAACAAGGCAAATATCATCATCCATCAGAAACTAAAATCAATTCTATATTTTTTTTCTTGAACGCGCTGGAGAGCTACGTATCATTTCATTGAAAGGAGAAGAAAGAGCCGTACATAGACCCGAACACACACCTCCTACTAACTTGAGACTTTAAAACTTAAAGGAAAGAGACGACCAGACCAAAACAAACAACACCTAAGAGAACCCGTGCCATTGAGCAGGGAGAAGCCCTTCGCTCCTGCCAAACACCAGAACTCAGCTTGCTTCTTTGTAAGGAGCAGCGCCGTGTCCAGTCTAGGGGTGGCTCCACTAAAAACACAATCATTTATATGCCTCCAAATGGTCCAAGCACCAAACGTGATGAGGGTGTTCATCTTCTTGGTCACACAGCGGGCATTTGTCTAGACGGGAAAGGCCGCGCCGAATTCCACATTTAACAACCATAAGTCAATCATAAATCTGCTTACAACGCAAAATAAAAAAAATGAAAGCACAAAACATAGTGAAGATGGATCATTTTTATATGAAACTTGAGCTTCATCACAAAGTCACAACGGTAGACTTCTTAAAAAAAAAGTCACAACGGTAGACCCAAACTTATGATGGTTCCATATATGCAACCCACAAGGGAGACCATTAGAATAGTGATTTTTTCCCTAGATGATTTTTGTTTACATGTAAACATAAGCTCTTATAGCATCGGAAGACAAAGCTCACAAAGATAACAAGCTCCACAGTGCAAGAAAGGCAAAATTCGAATTGCTCAGCAACTGCTCTATATATATAGACTTACAGAGGAACCGGTTTAGTTAGTTTGCAAGATGGAAGGTGTTATACTTAATACTTAATCAAGACCTTAATTAATCTAACCACATGGACAACTAATCTGTTGTTAGCACTTATCCCTTAATTGTGCTTAATTAAAACTGACATGTGCAGTAACCCGCTGAAGTCCTCGCTCTGCGCTAAATAGTACCTAGGGTACTGATTATTATTTAGTACCCGACCCCTTCTGAGGCACGCAGCCCACCAGCGCACCCGCGGCCGCCTTCTGGCCTCCATTTTTTCCCCCTCCCACGCTGATTTTTCACGCCGTTTTTTTCCTCCCACGCTGATTTTTTCACGTCTTTTTTTTACCCACACGTGCTTAGATGGTGCCTCCGTTCAGGACCCGGTCGCCGGTTTTTTTTCACTCACACGTGCTTAGGTGGTGCCTCCGTTCAGGTAGTTCTCGAAATGCCAAATGCTGATGGCCCATGTCCTCAAGCCATGTCCTAAGTCCCCCCTTTACCCCCTTTTTTTATCTTTGGAATAAGCGTTATGGTCAATCCGATATGCAGCAACAAACGGACAAAATAGCACTTCATTTTTCAATCTCAGTTAATTTATAGCCCAAAGAATTTTAGTTATGATTAAACGTGAAAGTTTCTATTTCTAGAGTTCAAATGATCCAAAATTTTATAACCATAAATTACATTTTGCTTTCAAACAAATTTACTTTGTATAAGCAAATTTCAACGAACAAGCAAGACTTGTCCTTGCAATACAAAGCTTTTTGCAGGGTATAAGCACTTTCAAAAAACAAGAGCCATCAAAAGCCCAGAACCACTACATTAACATGTCCAATCGTGCATCTCAAACATGCGAACTACGAGGAGCCATGAGGCAGTGCGAGCACCTAGGTGCTCTTGGCACTCGAGGCCTCCATGGTGGTGCTCAGCAAACATCTTGCACAAGATCGTCCACTGTAGTGCCACACCATCACTCCAGGCATGGGATGCTGAAGAGGTGTTTGCCTCAGCAGCATTAGTATGGCTATACCGTCTTCTAAAACCTGCAAGATGGAGTAATGAGCTTAATAACAAGTGAAATAACCTCTTCTAAACATGATTATTTTTAGAATATAATCTTAAAAACAGGTTTTCTTGTGGGGGTAACATATCCAGTTAATTATCAAGATGATACCACATAAATATTAAAATTTTATAAGTCGTTATGCAAACTATTTCGATGTGAGCATATGACACTCTCCCCCATCTCCCTGTCTCATTGGCATTACCTCATAATCAATATATATGAATATATCTAAATGGATTTCTCTCTTGCAAAATCGAAACCAGCATAGCAGCATCACGAAAGGAAAAGATATCAAAGTTTACTGCAACACAGAGGAAGACAGAGTCAATGAGGGGAAGACAGGAGGAAGACACAAACTACCTGGGGCACACAAACATGGAGAAACTTTTGTCTCACTTGGCCATCAGCCCACAACCCCTCCTCATTCAGAACCTGAACTTCACAGCCATCAGCTCCGTCACTACAAAACCCACCAAGCCATGACAAGATCAAAAAAGTGAACTCTAGCCGCAGTGATGATCAGAAAAGGCATAAGCTGAATAAGTAAAGTCTCCGAGGCATAACTACTTGGATAGCTAGATGTTCAATCAAAATTGACCGAACTCTAGCTGCAGTGCTGATCAAGTTTCAAGTTTTAATTTCCATGCTTATGCATCGAGCAAAAAATGAGCTGCTAATTAATCCACCACAGTTACTATATCACAGCAGCAACACTTAGTCATAAATTAAAATAGTACCAACTCTTGTGTCTCGGCATCAGTAGTTAACTGAATAAGTGATCCACTCAATTACAATTTTATTAATAAATCATACTATGGAACGTGCTTCTAAATAATATTTTTATTGTCACGTAGCAGGCTAGGATTTCTATGACCACCTGTTTTCTAGAATAATCCTTGTATCTATTTCTAGAAATGAATATTTATGGTCATAGCTAATTGGTTAACAAACCGTCTGGAGCTAACATGTTTTGCCCAACATTTCGTTGGTGACATTTGAGAACCAAAATAGAAGAGAGAGCCTGATAGTCTAGAAGAAAATGGTTTCTTCGAAAATTAGTCTACAATAAAATGGCTTCCCGGAGAAACCACAAAATACTCAACTTTAGAGCAATGAAAGGAAGAAGGCACACCAGTTCAACACACAGGTACTGCTCTCTTTCTGCTCGTTCCTGGCTGCATAAACAGGACAAGGATGAGACCAACATCGTCAGTCAGACAAATCAATTTTAGCATAGGTGGGCATGACAGGTTCAGATCCTGGTCCCAGAAGCACCATGCCTGCAGTGAAAATACTAATGGCATGGGCACATTGGAGATGAATTTTAGTGTTTCTCCAGCAATTGAACTATTCATAAATCATCAGTCTAACTATACACTCATGCATAAATTATAGAAAAAGTTAATATATCGTTGCTAGGCATTTGAACCAACATTTGACATGCAAGTTGTCAACACAAAACATTTTGCATGCAAGTTGTTGATTTCCACTCAAGCCAGTGTAATTCCTGATATAAAAGGTACCATAGATTCAGTTAAGCACTTGAATGAACATTTGACATGCAATCTATAATATACTAATAGAAGAACATTCTAGAAATAATACACACTGACATGAACAGTAGTTGAAATTGTAATGGCGAAATCTTATTAGACTGCGTCACTGAGCTAATACTTTTTTAAACCACATGAAACAAAAAAAAAGTTCAATATGGCGTCTTACACATGGTGCCTGTGGTTTGGGCACTAGTCAAAAGAGAGTGGAGAGGGAACCTTACATGCTGAACGCGCATAGAGAAGACTAATACAAAGAAATCCTCTCGGACGCACATCATTTTACTTAAGACGAAAAATCAGCTCCAGGTTCAGGATATTCTAAGACTAAAACTTCAATGCATACATTCTCTATTTTCTACAGAGATGCAAAATGAAGTCACTCAACTATATGGAGGGACATCTAATCCAATAGTAACCACATTCATGTTATTATTTCAATTGAACCACAAAAATCATCTCAGTTCACAGCTTTTCTTTAAAAAATGACCAAATTTGTGGGGGTCGAATTTGCCTGAGGCTAGGTTGGCGCCATCGGAGCAGGAGGGTTGTTATCGACATGCTTCGACATCAGTTGTGCAGCGGCAGGAGCCACACTAGCATCTGGTCGCTCCTCGCCACTCGTCTAGCGTACACGGATGTGAGCAGCGGAGGAGAACAGCTGCAACTTGGGGCGACCTTGGTGTCAAGAGGGGGGAACGAAATCCGAGAAGGTCTCCATGCGGGAGGACGCCATCAGCCACTGGCTAGCACATCCTGCAAACAAGATAAAATGTCCATGCCCTTTCAAAACCTGAAAGATGCATATAGCAAAGAAATAACCTTCTGATTATCTAATGTAGCATAATTAGTCACCCAAACAGATCACTTGACTATATTGATATGGCTAATTATCTAACGAAGCATACGTAGTGTCACGAACAAAAAAAATTGACATGATGAAAATTCAAGCATAATAAGTCACACCTACAAATTAGGAATATTAGAAAAATGACCTTTGTGAGTGATCATGGAGTGTAGCTGGAGGAGGGTGCTTTGATGGAGAACGCCTGTGATTTGCAAACAGAACCTAAGAAAGAACAAAAGAGAATAAATAACACTGATGAAAATATTAGCTCTAACCACGAAGCATGATCAAAGATATTTATAGTAGTGGACTTTAAAATAGCATGTTGACTTCTGGCATCTGACAAAGGATGGGTCAATGAGTTAATAACCAAAAGCTAATCATCATTGAAGTTTGTTGAATCAAGCTGGCAGATAGCAAATACTAACATTTAATATCACAAAAATGCATACAAACAGATGACGCTGCAGGAGCACGTTTGATAAATATTGTCATTTCCCAATTTTCTAACCTCAAGGAACTGACATAAGAAATTAAGAAACGAACACATTAAGCAAAAGAGATTTGATAAACTGGAGAGATTAGTTGCACTGTTGCAGATCACAGTAGCATACGAGCTTAGTTCCTCTGGGCCAAAAGTGTAGGCTAAAGGAAATATGACCTGACCACTAAATCCTCCAAGGCAAGGCATAGGCAAATCGAAGAAATTTGGTTTCACTGTAGAAGTAAAGAATGCATCTAAATTGCTATCAGCCCACTGTGACTGCTGTTCCCACATAAAGCGCAGGAATGCTAGCGGAGAAACATCCTAACTAGTAGTAGTAGAATTCATGTAAAAACAAATAAACTAAAATGTTCAGACAGTGTAAAAAAACAAATTCTAACTGTAAGGTGAAACTAACATGCAGCAACATTGATGCCTTTGCATAGAGTACACTGCTACTGACTAAAGGCAATCAATTACTAAAAGTTGCATTGCAATTGAGCACTTTACTCAGGGATGGGTTAACAGAGATACAAACATCGTCCACTCCATCACTTCGAATCACAGACCATCCAGCAACATGAAATGCTTTGCCACCCATCAAAAAACAAAATATCATGCTGAAAAGGAAATGGTAAGCAGCGGAAGTTTACCATTAGAAAACTACTACTCCTAGACTCCCGACTCTGACAGGAAATTCTAATCATGAAATGCGTATCAAAGTGACAAGATACAGCGATGTACATATTTAAAGATGAGCATATGAGCAGTATACAAATGGTCTTGCAGGAAGCAAAGTGGCATGCATAATAGGATACGGAAATTTTAGAATACATGAGCATATGGTCAACAATGATCAGCTTTGGGATTCAAGAGCATATGAGCATCAGGTGCTCACACATGCAATTGTCAAAAGCATACCACAATGATTAACAGTTAGAAACCTTAAATCAGTAATATCAACAGGTGCATCCATAGATCAAGATAGATAAGTCATAAAATCAATGCCAAATTTATGACTGGTGGAGACAGTGATAAGTCCAAAAAAGTGTAGAGCATTCTCCAGCATTCCTTTTTTGTGCTAGCGGCACGCCACTGTTGCTGATGGAGTGTGCCTGCACATACTTATTTGGCCAGCTAGCAGGAGACTTTTGATATAGTTCCATTAAGCATGACAGAGAACTCGGTGCAATTTTTAGATTATATGATAAAAAATGGAACTAGGACACATGACCAGGGATTCCTAATTACAGGACATAAAGGGTGTCAATAAACAGGGAGGAATCCTGGCAAAGATAGTTGGTACAAAAATCCAGTAGTAAGAGATAATCTCATGCTCTGCTCAGTTCACTAGGATGAAGACAACATAATCCCTTGATGAAGAGCAGCCTAAAAACCGGATAACGAGTCAAATTGGCGATTTATTTTCGGAAAATCAGTAACAATATGCAATACATTGATTTGTCTGAATACCACCCGGTGCAACAATAATAAAGGCAACAACAATGATAGCCGAACAGGGAACTTGTTGACCACAAAAAATTAAAAAAATGCAGCAAGACTGTACCTACAGGGTACATGCAATGCAATGATATGTGGCTACAATTGCCATCAATAAGCCTGAAAAATGAATGACAATCAAGTGACTGTTGTTGCATCCATTCATAAGATAATAAATATACAAGCATAATGCAACAAAAAATTTAGAGATTTAGACCTAGACTCAACCTTGCTGCTAGTGAAGAGGAGCTCCTGGCCGTGGTGGTTCCTCAACGACTGGGCTGACAAACGAACACTCGCATCAGACCAAGAGAAGCTCAAGGGATCGCATCCTGCACTCGAATCATCAAATCGAATCAAGAAGGGGAAGGTGAAGGGGAAGGGGAAGGGGAAGGGAAGGAGAAGATGCTGCAAATGAGGAGCTGGGGAAGGGGATCTGGAGGAGGGGCACCTGGATCTGCCACCATTGTTGCAGGAGCACATGCAGGAGCGGCAGTGGCGGCGGACTGACGGCGTCGCCAGGCGAGTCGCTACTCCTTTCTCCGGGAGTTTGTGACGGGGGCTGACGATGAGTCACGGGCGAGCACAGGAGGTTGACGCACGGGAGTGGGAGAATGGAGAAGCCGCCGATACAGCCGGGTGATGGGGATCAGATGATCCCTAGGCCTACTACCCTAGATCCGTCGCTGGCGAGGGGATGAAGGCTCAACACGTCAAACGCCGGGATGCAGGACGGGGCGGAGGAACGCTGCGGAGGGGCCATGCAGGTAAAACGCCGCCGCCGCCGCTGCTGGTGGAGAAGATGGAGGGAGGGAGGAGGTGGTGGATCAAGGATGGGAGTAGGTGGAGCTGGACGTCGCCGGCTCGCTGCCAGTTGCGGATGGGCAGAGGGCGCCGTCACACCGCCGAGCAGAGGAGGAACTGCCGCTGCCCACGATAGGAAAAAAAAGGAGGAGGACGAACAAAAATAAATGGATGAAAAAAAACACAGAGAAAAAAAAGCGGCAGGCATCATGGAGGAAAGGAAGGCGGGGTCGGTCGCGCTGGGTGGGTGGGGTGGCTCGGCGAATCGAAATCGGTTGGCGGCGGGGTGACTCGGGTACTAAATATTAATTATTACCTAGGGTACAATATAGAAATACTATATATATATATATATATATATATATATATATATATATATATATATATATATATATATGGAGAGGCTATTCAGTAGCCGGCTACAAAATAAGTTATTCTGTAGCCACCTCCATTTACTATAATTTTATATACTAATTTACCATAATATAAATACATATTTACGATAGTTGGGTTACTATAACACATGGGGATATTTACCATAACGTTATATTAAACCACTTAGTAAGGAGTTACTATAATCTCGTAAAATAACATAGTAATTATCGTAACTCAAAGTGGCTACAGAATAAGTTATTCTGTAGCCAGCTACAGGATAGTAGGTCTATATAGATAGATGCAGATGCGTTGTGACGAGTGAGTAGGTCTCTTATTTTATGGCACGGGTTAGCCTAGGATCAAACAGTTATATCGGTTGAGTACACCCACTACTACAAAAATAATTTTTAGCAATATGAGCTTTTTTTATATAGGCAACTCTCTATAGTGGCCGATAATACAACCCGTCTCTGAAAATAGATTTGGAGAGGTGGCTTTAAAACCAGCCGCCCCTACAAATGCATCGATCTTCCGAGGCAGTCGGTAAATACCAGTCGCCTCTGAAAGTTGCACTATTTTCAAAGGCAAATGGTGACAATAGACGTCTTCAAAGATATATTTATAGAGGTGGTTGAAACATGAACCATTCGTCCGCGTCGAATAGACTCAAAATTTGGTCTCGAGACGCGGTAAAGCCTAAGCATGGTAGGACAAGCCGCTATACGCACTGTTGACTCGAAATGGTTGAACGTGCGTGGGACCTTCCACTCTATGCTACAAACCATCAAGATTTAGGATTTTTTTTACGCAAGCTCTGGTCAAACCTCCACGCCACGGTGGATCCCTTTGGCGTGCATGTTTATTATTAAAAAAATAATTAAAAAGGATTCAAAATAAAAACACCATGATCTAGTGCATTACAAATTTAGAGATTGAATTTGGTGGCACTATTTGGTCTTTGTGACTCGGGATTTCTTATTACTTTTGGTGATTGCTGTCACCTAGCTGGCTTGGTGCTTGTGGAGGATCATTGAGGAGCTCTTGGTGATTGTTGTTGCCTCCGATCATTGGTTATTGTGAGGGGTTTTATGCTCATTCTCGCTGGAGATTCACAAACAGTAACTATAGTGAAACCAATCTAGGTTTGAAGAAGTCCTTGATGATCTACCATCTTCTAAATGAAGTGGTGATCTAAGTATCCACATCAGTGGGGACGTAGGTTGCCGGCAAGCAACCAAACCTCGGGGAAAAAAATCTTTGTGTCACTTGCCCTCGTTCGCTCTCTCAACACTTGCATTTACATTTCATATCTTGTTCTTTGTGTTGTTGCTTGGTAGCCTAGCTTATCTCTAGTAAGTAGTGCAGTTTAGTTGCTCTCTTTGTTAGCTCACTAGTTGCTAGGTGGTAGTTCTAGTTGTTTGTGTGATTGAGCGCTTAATTACTTGTTCTTGCAACTAAAAGTGTGCAGGGGGCTTGCTTTGTATTGACTAGGCTAGGCAAGTAGTAGCTATTAGGACTATCTCTCTTACTAACACACTTTGCCTAGTGTTTTGAGTTTGTTGATTTTTTATTAGGCTATTCACCCCTTTAGCCATCCATAGGTCGTTTCAATTGGTATCAAAGCCAAGTCATTGTATTTGCAAACGTTTAACAACCTACGGTGTAAAGGATGGCCGCTCAACACACCTCTAGTAGCCGTGCTCCACACTTTGATGGCACCAGCTATGACAATATCAAATCAAGAGGTAGAAAGATTGGGGGTGTTGTGGAAAATTTGTTGTGCTTGATCCCAAGAATCCCACACCAAGAGAAGAAGAGCTATTGCAACTCAATAATCAAGCACTTGACATGCTATATGAGGTGCTAGATGACAAGGTGTTTGAAAGCGCATCAAAGATCTTGAGTATGCTTTCCAAGTTTGGAAGGCTAGAAGAGGCATATGAGGGCACTTCAATATTAAAAAGTGCCAAGCTATTCATCTACAAAGACAAGTATGCCAAGTTCACCATGAAGGATGATGAGAGTGTGCCTGAAATGTTTCATAGGCTCAACATGATTGTCAATGAGTTGAGAGCTTTAGGGCACAAGGGCTCTGTTCGCTTCGCTGAAAAAACAAGCCGAAACACTGTTCCAGTTGATTTGTTGTGAGAGAGAAAACACTGTTCCGGCTGAAAAAAACAAGCTGAAAAGTACGGATTATAAGAGAAGCGAACAGGGCTAAGGTTGATGATGAGGATTTCTCACACAAGTTCCTAATCTTCTTGCCACTCGATTTGACACCTTAGTGACCATTATAGTAAGAGGTGGATTTGAGAACCTCACTCCTACACAAGTCCTTGGAGAGGTTGTCACCCAAGACACATTCCACCAAGAGAAGGTGGAATTATCTCAAAGTTTATCTTTGAGTCAATAGTCTCATGTTTTTTTGGTAATTTTTCTTTGATTTTTTTTTTGTTTGTATCTTTTCTTGAAGACGTGTTTGTTGAAATAGGAAAAGTGCTTCAATCAAGTTTATAGTGGCTATGGCACTATTATTTGTTTACAATGCTAACACATGTATTGGTCCTTTTTGCATAGACATAACCCTGTTTAATTTACAACATCGTAGGCATAGAAAATTAATTAAAGTGTACTAGCGACGCAGGCCGGATGGGGGACGCCGAGTGATCAACTGAGCACGGACAGTTCACAGCCTCACAGGTGCGCAGTCCGCGTTCAGCAACGAGCTAAGCCTCACAGGCTAAGATTTCTAGAGATCAGGCAAATATCATCATTAAAAACTAAACCAATGCCACAATTTAACAATACGTCAATCATAAATCTGCATACAACAATTACAAAGAAAAAAGGGGAAACACAACGCAGTGCAGACAGATGGATATAAGACAAAATTTGAGCTTCACAGATTCACAACGTTAGACCCCGAACTTACGATCGTTCCATACAACCCACAAGGGAGACCATAAGAACCGTGATCTTTTTTCTAGATGATTTTTGTTTACATGTAAACGGAAGCTCTTACAGCATCGGAAGACAGAAGCTCACAACGATATCAAGCTGAGTGCAAGAACGCTGAATTCGAATGTGCATTCAGCAACTGCTCTGTATAGAGTTATAGACTTACAGAGGAACCGGTTTAATTAGCTTGCAAAATGCAAGGTACTGCACTATTCCGTGCTTTGAACAAGCATCTGCCAACCGGCAGGGAAAACAAATCGGTCAGCCAAAAGGAATTTACAGGCAACACTCAGGAAACAAATATTGTGAGAGAATTGAAACTGGAGCTCAGCTCATCAAAGAAGCTCCACGAAATATAAGGTTATTGTACACACTTGCTATCCAGCATCACTGGAGTGACTACTATCAGGACGGCACCGCGAGGCAGGTTGCATCAGGCTCATAAATTGTATCACCAATCTTCGATGGCGGCCAATATCGAAGAATAGATCTCCCAATAATATTCCTCACTGGAAGGGGGCCCCTGAAATGGCAAGACATTCGATACAATTTTAGGCATATGTGTATCAAGTGCAATTCTAGTGTAACAGATCGAATTATAGTAGTTTGCAACGTACCAGTTATGGGAATCAAAGCTGTTGTTGCGGTTGTCTCCCAGCACAAACACAAAACCTTCCGGTACAAGCTGCAGAAACAATCAACAAATATGAAATGTGTTAGGACTTAGGACCCAGCCACCCAGGTACTGGTACCACACGATGAACCATCATGCTTACAGAAATGCAAGAATACTAAGCAGTATGGCTAAGGGAATAGGAACTCCATGAGATTCTATGTGGCTATCAAGCATTCGATAATTCAACTATCAGTCAAATAGTGGAAATGCAACAACTGATACTTCTTTATCGCACAATCTAGAAATTTGAGTTTAGCATGTCAATTACTTAGGCCAGCAAAAGCAAGCATTTCTGTCTAACGTCTCTAACCTAAGTAAAAAGAACAACATATGAAAGCAGAATCACACTACAAAAGACACAGTTCCTAGTGGTATAGAGCATATATCATACCACTGGTTCCAGCTCGTAGTTGTGTGGCTCCAGCACATAATCCTCATCCTGAACTACTCCATTAACAAACATCTTGCCATCATGCACCTGTTAAAGAGCCAAGATTATCAGAGTTACAACTCAAGTCAAAAGAATCGAGCTGTTCGCAGCATAATGACACGAAACAAAAGCAAGTCTGCACTACCATTGGAATAAAAGCTTACTTCGACATAGTCTCCTCCCTTGGCCACAACTCTCTTGATGAACACATCACCTGAGCTGTAGCCATAAGCCTGCAATGAAAACGTTCAATTCAGACATCATGAAAAAAACAATCCACGGAGGCAGGAAATAGCACCTGAAGTCCTGGGGGAGCCCGGAAGATCACAATGTCCGAAATTTCCGGATCCCGGAATATGTATGAGACCTGCAGATCACAACACCACCAGATCATTAACCAACATAAAAATGGCATGGTACATCTTTAAAAACCAAAATGTTCGTCAGACAAAGCTCTACTCTACCTTCTCGGCAAGAATCCGATCACCGATATCGAAGGTCGGGTACATGGACTTGGACGGGATGGACTTGGGCTCGGCCAGGGACGAGCCGTACAGAAGTGGCACGGTCACAGCTGCAAACGCCGTCTTGGCGTCATCGGAGCAGGAGCTCACCCACCTCGACAGCCAGTTGCTCCTGCTCATCGCTGCACCAGCACCACTGCTCGTCGCAATTCCGGCAGAACCAGACGCACCAGCAGTAACAGTACCACTAGCACCACCAATCAACGCCTTCCTGGCGGGAGCCGAAGGCGCCAGCGAGCGGGGAGGGGAAGAGGGTGCCGAAGACGACGAGGTGGCAAAGTCGCTGCACGGGAGCCACTTCGCTGTCTGCAAGAACGGAAGGAAGGACGTGGGGTTGAGACCGAGCGAAATCGGCGACGAGCCTGCAAGAGAAGCCGCCGATCCGGTGGTCCCAGGCGTCGGTCCCGTCCTCTGCGCGAGCACCGAGAGCAGCCCCACGGCAAGAGACGGCGGCGGCGACTTGGACGATAAGCACGCACGCGTGAGCAGCAACGAGTGAGCTCCGGCGGCGATGGCCTGGGGCTTCGGGTGGTTGTGGTCGCCTCCGTCATGGCGGTCGCTGCCGCTGCCGCTGTTGCGGAGCTGCTCGGGCTGGCGGGTGGAGGTGAAGATGCAGAAGGGGCGCCAGGCGCCGTCGTGGAGGAGGCGGCTGCCCGAGGCGGAGGAGAAGCGGTGGCCGAGCGAGGCGGCGAGGTTCTGCGCCACGTAGCCGGAGTAGGAGACGGTGATGCGGATCGCCATGGCGAGCAGGCAGAGGAGCCGTAGCGAGAGCGAGAAGAGGCGGATTGGGCTGTCGAGGAAGCAAGCGGAGATTGGGGCGCGGACGAGTTAGAGGCAGGCGGGCATTCCGGAGGGTGGTTACAGAGTTGGGGGTTGCGTCGGGGAAGTCGAGGTGAGGTCTTCCGACGAGCTACCTCGCCGGAAGACGACGTCAACGGTGGCGATCAATGGAGGAAGCGGCGAGGTGGAGGCGAATTGGGGGAGAGAAGCGGGGACAGGGCGAAGAGATGGGTGTGCTTTATTATAGACGCGTGGACGACTTTTCTGAGAAAGAACGTGGAGGAATGGAGGCCGGAGGCCCCCCGGATTTTGGAGATCTTTTATGTTTTTTTTTTCTGCAAAATTGTGTGATAGTTTTACTCACGAATTTTGGGGTACAATACGGAAATTGACGTGAAATCTGACCAAATTCAACTTTTTAAATTTGCTTTAAGTAACTACAAGCAAACATGCAGGTTCGTTGCGTGATACCTCGATGATTTGCGATTCCATCAATTATCACGCCATCTATTGCAACACATTTTAAAACCAAACTCTATACCATTGTTAGACACGGGCTAAACTAACTCGTATCAACAAAGAGGGTTAGCCCAGATTACGAATGGGGCACGAGAGTATTGTGAGAACCAAGAATGGTTAAAAGAATCCACTTAATTTTGAGACAAGCTTTCATGTTCAAATTATCCTGTTCGGATGGTATGGTTCTGGAGGAATTTGGATGGTTTGGAGGAATTCTGGAGAAATTTGTAAGAGAAAAACACTGCTCCGGATAAAAAAAGGAGCGAATCAAGCCAGGTTTAAGAACACGCGAACAGGATATATTGGTCGCACTACGCACGTGGCAGACTTCTATTCGCCGAGGGACGTGCGGAGGGTCTCGCACCGGTGCATTTCATTACGCGTTGAGGGGTCAACTATGTGTTAGCAAAAACATATCCATCGCCGAAGTACAAAATTTTAACACTGCGTACCACAAGGTAATGTTATGCTGTTTAATTCACGTAATACATTCCTAAAGATAAGGGAAAAAGTGAGCATATATTCCACCCCAATATTTCATACACCTTTGTGATGAATTATTGAATTCTCGACCGAGTGACTGACAAACGGCCAACAAACACAGCCCACTAGCCGTCCGGTCTCCAACGAGGAACCGACACCCAAACTCAGAATAGGTAGCAAGATTATCTAAAATAAGTCTTCAACAGAGCACATATACTGAAGATCTATTTTGGGTTGCCTGAGAGGCGCAACCTAAATATGTGCATCCTTTCTCCTGAAAACACATTTACAAAAAGGATTTTCTTTTGAGTCTCGTTGTTGAAGAAGATGCCGAATATGTATTAAATCCTTTGCCTTTAGCGCTATTCAAAGGATAAATGTGCCTTATATTTTATGTATTGTTGCTGGAGATAGCCTTATCTAAACAGCACCGTCGCTGTCGTGAAAAAGCATGATTAGGCTGCGAAAAAACTATCCACAACCTCCAGAGCTCAAAAGCAAGCACAGCCAAAACAGAGGTCCTCACGAGCACGCAGCACGGAGCCACGAAAACGACTCCTGTTCAGTGATCATTAGTAGCCCGAACGTTGCTTCGTAGCAGCTTCCACTGTCCTAGATGTATCAGACACGTTACTACCCAGTGACGACGCCACGGGCCCACAGCGCTGAGAGAACTTCATGGAGCAGTGGCTCAGAGTGTCATTTGAAGACAAGCAACCAAGTCAATGATCTGGATGAGGAAACATAGAGCCGTGCATTCACATACCCAGAAATCCAGAATCATTACTGGACAACTGGTAACCTAGTCCATGCTCTTTTTTCCCAGATAAACAACTTTTTCCGAAGATTCAGATCAGGAAACGATGCAGGATTACTCATTCAGATAAGCAATCCCCTGGAGTCAGAGACAGTAGTAAAACGTAGTAATGTGTAGTAGTATCAAAGTAAAATAATTGACAGGAAGAAATGTTCATTGCAGTAAAACAATTGAGGTCAAATCTAGAAACATTCAACTAACTGAGCTCAGCCACTAAAAAGCTTGTGCACACTGGCATGTGGGCCCATTGACGTCTACACTTGGACTTGTCGGTTCGGCGGTTCCTAACAACCACCAGCCACGATTTGCTTGCTTCAGCAAAATGTCAACCGCTAAGTAATTGACTCCATATAAAAACCCAAGGACTCGACAATTTTTCGCCATGTCGTAAGCACTTACGCTTTCCGAGCCCAATGATACCAATCATACGCAGAGGCATATATAGAAAACAGAAAAAGGATAACATTTCTGGACCTCTCTGATACAACGACAAAGAAACAAGGAAGGAACCAGGAAGCATCGCAATCCGATGACGAATAGAAACGTGCTACAATTGCTGAGCTCCTGTCGAAGTTATGGGTGACAGCGTGAAGCAACCTAAACAAAAGGAATGACGATCAAATAAGTGCAGAAAGAATGGTACCCTGATGAAATTGTCTAGAACTTACAAGGAAAGGAACGAACTGCTAACGTTCGTGTTCAAAAAAAGAACTGATATTCTAGCTGGCATGTTCAACTATAGATTTGTTCAGTCCTATGTGACCGCACACCCAGAAGCGGCACGACGCGCACTTGGAGATGGATGTATATGTACGTAGATGTAGCTCTGGGTGATGTCGAAACAGAAGAAACTAGCTTTTGTCATGTTCAAGGTTCCCCGCTACTGCATACTCCTGCTTCAAGATCATGTCACAATCGGAGCAGCAAAAAGTCCTGCTATTTCTAGGACCGGAACGAACCTTCAACCCTACTGCAATGCATATCATAACATGGTACTTGAATTCACGCTTTGCTACAACTCTGATCTTGAGTACAAGTTTTCAGAATTGAAGCCAGTGTAACTTTCCATCAACAATTACTGTGGATTTTGTTTTTTTTTTCATCACCCAACAGTCCAATCCAAAAATACTCCATAATTAGTACTATGTACTCTACTGGGTAGTTCTATATGTAGGTTACGAGAATTGCTTTCAAAAAAATATGTCGGTTACAAGAAACATGAAATATGCCTGAATGCCTCAAAATTAAGCTCTAGCATGGAGACATCAAATTGCAGGATGTCAATGTGAATCCTGCTCCAGCATTTACAATACACAAGCTACCTCTCTAGCTTTTACCAGCTTGTGCAAATTAAAATCTAAGCTCTACCTGATCTAAAAGGGGACCAGCTTTTACAATCCAGATGCGACAGGTTAACTTTTAACAGGCTCTAGCTCATCCAAACAGGTCCATACAACATCTTAAGGTTGCAGTTCAACACTCAGTATTCAGGCAATACTATGAAGGGGCACGGGGATTAGAACTTTATGACAACTAGTACGATAGTATCTGATAACACAGTTAAACAAGTTAAGTTACTTAAAACTCCACTAGAATTGCTGGGGAGAATTAGTTACAAATTTTGCATAAGATAGGGGAAAAGGGAACAGTCAAGAGAACCAATAGCATCCACATTTCACATTGGTTCATTTACATCTAGTGTTGACTCCGGGGCTTCGACCTTCCTTTCTTCACCATTGAAAATGGGTAAACATGGTAAGGTGAAAAGGGATTCAATGGGTAAACATGGTAAGGTGAAAAGGGAAGCTCAGTAATACGCAGAACCAACTAAAAACATGCCACATAAACTGATGTTAATTTTACTCACCGATGCACCACCAAAGCTGGAACCTGAAGCGGTAGCTCCACCGGAAAAATACATAGATGTGTCATGAAGTACAATTTGTCCTAATGTTGAATAGTCCTTTATAATGAAAGCACTGAACTCAGGATAAACAAGCAACATGCAGGAAAGAAAAACGGTGCTAATACGGTTAATCTATATCAGTAAGTAAGTACATGTGGCTCCAAGTTGCTTTATAAGTAAAATAGCATGCAAATTTCTACCATACAGCTTGCAGCACATCATGTTGATTGAGCAAGTATGTGTACCTCCAAATGGTGTAGAAAATAGAGATGTTCCACCCAAAGATGTAGTGCTAGTCCCAAATCCAGGAGCTGGTGTTGATGTTAATGTAGGAGTGGAGGCTGTCCCAAATGGTGTGGTCAACTGAGCCGATCCAGATGCACCAAAAAGGTTGCTTGATGGAGCTGGAGTTGTTGGAGTTGCAAAGAGACTAGATGAGGATGGAGCAGAAGCCAGAGTGCTAAAAGTTGACAAGGCACTTGAGGAAGTCGCAGCAGATGGAAAGGAAGATTGCTGTGGTTGGCTTGTAGCTGGTGCAGCAATTTGTGCCATGGGCTGCGCAGGGGTAGGTAAATGCAGTGTTGGATGGACCCTTCTGGCAGCAGCTTCTTGTTTAGCTGCTTCTCGTCTGTTTGCCTCCAGAAATGGATCGCTCCCATTACCGATGCGGCGTTGTTCATTAAGATATTCAGTTTTCATTGATTCAACATATTGATGAAGATTTTCCACCTGAAAAATAGCAAAGATAAGGAAACCCCTTAGTATGAAGGTGATGCTAAGCTTAGTAAATGATAACTAAATAACGGCTTCTTGTTTTGTTCACAGCATGTTGCAATTTCTAAATGCTCAATCAGTTTAGAGTTTATATTTGTCTCATCATAAGCAAGCAATAATTGTTAGACATTGGCGCATCATCAAAGTATATTTCAGGGGAAAATTATCCTGAATTTATTTCTTTATATAACCTCTTTTTAGTAAGCTTACCTTAGAAGCAACATAGATGAAGTAATCATGCACATTTGACATAACTTTTGGAAGAGATTCTAGAGAATCTGATGATCTTTTATTTGTCTCCATTTGAACCAGCTGCTCTAGCTCACCGATCCACTTGCAACGCTCCGCAAGATAGCACTCAAATCTGTTGACAGTGCACTGCATAAAAATGGAAGGACGCTTTGGGACTCCACTGTAGAAATCTACCACTGGCTGATTGGGTGGAGCACCAGAAGAAGGATTTGAAGAACCACCATTTGCAACTCCAGCACCTGGACGGGTGAATCTTGGCCTCAACATCAGATATGACCTAATAGCAAATTCTGTGTTCCACATCATTTCATTGACAACAGTCATCAACTCTTGAATGGAAGTCTTCTCTCTCTCCATTACAGTGGTGGTCCCACCAAGTTCCTGCTAGAGCAGACAATGAATATTACTAATGGATCCAAGATCCTGCTAGAACAGACACCGACCAGCCTACCACTATGGCACTACAATTGTATACAAAAGAAAATATTCAGCATTGGTACATCAATTCCCAGCTACCAACCAACATTATTTTCCACAGCAAGTCATTTTTCGCCGAAAGGCATGTTAACATTCAAGTTGGATGGAAGTTTGCACTAAATAACCCATGATGATCTTATTAGATTTATAACTGCACTATCAGGGGAAAAGTGTCAATGTGTCATAGTCAAACTATGAAGCTTCTATTCTTACTAGTGTAAGTTCAGTTTCAGTTGCAACATAAGTTGTTCTTGTTCAGGACATGACTAAACCATTAGGGACAAGCTTATATCTAATATACTCATATGATAGATCAAATATTTGTGGAAAGTGGAAAAGGTTTAATCTTTTCAAAATTCACCTAATAAAGAAAAGGAAGGGGGCTCCAAAGTCTGTAATTGCTGGAGGTCAGGGGACACTATATTAAGTTACAGGTCACTTAACTCATGGATCTTAAAATGATTAAAGGGTCTACAAGCGACTCTTGTCTGTCGCAACGATATAACAAATTCTAGAAAAATATTTCGTACTCTTTCAGAATGTGTACTAGCAAAATCATGTGTCAAGCTATCAGCTAAGACAACAGGGATCTCCAGGTTGTGGTGCATGACAGAAACAATCAATCATGCACTAAAAGCTAAGAAAATCTAGAGAAAGTGAAGATCCTAACCTGAGCAATGCGACTCGCATCAAGCTCAAAATTGACATTCGAGATTGAGGAGTCATATAGGCGACTGCACTGATCCAACCTCTCACTCTCGTCTCTGTATTCCCGTATCTTGTCCCTGCAAAATCACAGTTAGGGGAAAAAAACATCAGGGAAACAACTTATAGTTCATAATTAAAAAAAAAAGACTCGACCAAGGGGAGAGACGTCCCCCTGATTTTCGTCTTAAGAAGATGGTGCCGTGACTCGAACCCAGGCTGGCTCAACCAACCGCTTCTTTGGCGTGTTGTGCTGACCAGTTGCACCGTGAGAGTGTTGGCACTTATAGTTCATAATTGAAACAACAAATGCTCCAATAAACCCAATGGATGCAACAGGTTACAAAAATTGGAGACAAAGTGCACTCCCTTAACCATAGGAGGCTAAAAGACTCCTAGGATTGCCACAAGAACATCAAATACAACAGAAGCCCACCCCAATAGAAAATCTGACTATGGAGGACAAAAGATGTATCATTCCGCCCAAAACCCAAAACTTTTACAACAGTGGATCATGACAGCAGACTCAAATAAAAAAACATTTACCCCATACAGGAAGAGAGCAGTTTAAATTCGCCATCCCCCAATACCTTTAATTTAAAACAGTCATTTCACCGCAAAGAATCAGAGACATTCCAACAATCTGGCCAAGTAATCATGTACTTTTGCTAATTGGGTGGAGCAATTCTATCTGTGGGTGTAAATCGACAATGAGTACCATGTAAGCAATAACCGCGCTCCTTTGCAAGAAAACCAGAAAAGGGAAAAGTAAATATTCAGAGGAAGAACCCTACTCGATCTGGAGCAAAGCCTTCTGCGACTCGGCGTGCAGCTCCTCCCACTTGGTGTTGTACCCCTGCGGGTTTCATATCCGTCGTGTACAGCATCAGCTTCTGCTGCTGTGGCTGCGGCTGCTGCTGGAAGCTGAACTGGAACGGCGAGGGCGATAAGGACGGCGCCTGCGAGGTGGCCGGAGCCGGTGTCTGAAACGGATTCGGCGCCGCCGGCGTCTGGAAGGGGTTGGACGCAGCTGGCGTCTGGAAGGGATTCGACGCAGCCGGCGTCTGGAAGGGGTTCGAAGCCGGCGGCGAGGCGAAGAAGAATGCCATTGCCGCGCGCGGAGACGGAGGGGTCGGCTCCGGCGATGGCGGAATGTAGTGGGCTCTGGCTGGGCCGGCGCACGGCGGCCTCGGCGGGCTCTTTAAACCCTAGAGAACCGGGAGGACTGGAGTGGGAAGCTGACGCCTTTGCCCCCTACTAGGCTACTAGTAGTGGAGAAGAGAAGACTCGCAGAACGGCAGGAACAAAGCGTGGAGTCTTCAGCTTTTTGGAAAGGTGGCTGTGCCTGTGCGGTGCCGGTAAGAACAACGCCTAAGAACTCGCAAATCTAACCGAGTTTTGTAGCAAAAAGAAGAAGAAGAAAAAAAAAGACCCTTCAACAACTTAGTAAAACAACTTCTTAAAAATAAGAAATTGTTATATCTCCTCTTCAATTTTGTAACTTTTTGCTATTATATATTCTCCCTTCCTATCAAGACGATATTCTTTTCTCCTTCAAAAGAGAGAAGTTATGGCTTTCTTTCCGCTCGCTTTTTGGCCTTGAGATGCCCGGGTTGGGTCGAAATCTGAACAGTTTCGGACCTCGAGTCCCGGGCGGTGTAAGACCGTTCATCAGTTCGGTTCTAATTCCGTCTCCTTTGGGAGCCTCACGGTTGATCGACGGCAAACCTTTTTGTGACGGTGGTTGAAGAATAACCAATCCTTGAGGTTGAGGCCACTCGTGTAGTCAAGTTACGCTCGTTGACCCTGAAGACTGCGACAGTAAAAGATCAAATGAACTTACAGCCAAGCATACCCACCTAGATTTAAACTCTACGACTTTCTTGTGTAAGCGTAAGTGCGTAACCAAGTTATAAAACTAACAGGTGCTACGACTTTCTTGTGTAAGCATGTTATAAAACTAACAGGTGCTGCCGATAGCCACTGAGGTCATGTCACAATGATGCTACAAATCCGGTGCAAGCCAGCATATATAGAGGAAAGGAGGTAATATGGGATTCAATGACAACTCCACATGTTCTACCTTGTTCTGACCAGTGCACTAGGAACGTGTCAACCTCAATTTGCAACAAAGACATGAGCATCAATACATTGTGCAATGTGCAACATATTTGTACCATAGATTCACTTGCATAGGATGAGTATTTTCCAACCGAATCTTCAAATATTTTGTGCTTACACGACTGCGGTATATTTATCGTTTGTAGAAGTTCCCCATACTGACAAAACATCGGTCAGAATCAGATGCGCAGCTCCTATAACTGATGACCTCCCCCTCTTCCATTGTAACAAGAAGCTGGCTTTGTTTTCTGTTCTGACTCTGCCACAGTGCATTCTCGGATACTATTAAGTTGAAATCAGTATACGAGTAGATGCACCATATTCCATTGCCACAACTAGTCCTCAGATATTTGATGTCAACTCCCACGGTTGAAATACTGAAGATAGCAAAACTTGACTTGAATGTATAGCTAAGAAACCATGAGTTAGATGCTTCCAGCATACAAAGGTGATTTTTACCATCATGGACGAGATCAACATTTCATTGCAGTAATAATGTAGAGGCTATATAATCATATGTTTGTGGACTTGTTCAACAGTCAGCATGTCCCCTGAGATAACAGATATCTGGATTCACTCACAAATGAGCATAATACCACTAGTCCACTAGGCACTAGCCACCCATTGTAAGTTGTGACGGAAGACCATGCCATCTGGAGATAGATGGCACGTATGGAGATACCTCATGATTTAGGAAATATGGACATACAATTTCTTCATGAATTCTGCAAAAGCTGATAATAAAGCAGGTGTAGCAACACATAATCTGTGATTGGAATTTGCTGCATACGTTATTGATATCAGTAAAAATGTGCTTGGTAATAAGTGTGATACCTCACAAAGCTCCAATTACTCGATTAATAGCTCATGTGCCTAGGATGGAGAGGAGCCTGAGTTTCCCTTGTTTGACCAACAGGGTTCGATTCAGAATGATGACACATTGTTCACACATTGCAAACCATTTTAATGAGGAAAGCAGTCTCCAATGCTAATTCCTTGGTCTGCAAATACTTGCTCTCCTCTACAACATCTGTTGTCAAGTTGAGAATTACCGGCCTCTCTGGATCATATTGAGTAAATTCACGGACTTTTGCAACCCATTTAGCTGCCTCCCATACACCAAACCTAGCATTTGTCAAATGCAACAAATTGTTGAATTCAAGCATTTGACAAAAAGTTGAATCAAGTGCAAATGGAATGTATGGAAGCAAGAATTAGATAGCTTCCTTTTATGCGCACTTCTCTGCCAACTAGCAAGGAGCAAAGATTACAAAGCTGGAAGGTGGTTAAGGGGACTAGAAAGCAGCAACCGAGTATCCAGGTAATGCATACCTTGTATTGAATGATGATGTCACAAACACAGCTGGGTAAGGAACATCCTTCTGGATGTTATCATAAGGAGAATACTTCCTGATTGCCAGGAATTCCTCATGATCCACGGGAAAGCCAAACTCTTCATAATCAATGGCTGTAAGAGGTAGAATAGGATGGAGAAGGGTGTTGCAAACATCCAAGAAAGGGACCTGCAGGGTGAAAATGGAAACTGGGGTAATGGAACATCAGCAGAAACAAAAGAAAAGAGTTGACAACAGCGTATCTTCAAGATTACAGAGAAGAAAACATGACTATATGGGAATTCCAATCTCGAAGAGGAATCCAAGAGCTAAGTTCCCAACCTGCTACTAGAAATGATCATTAATTTCGTTTATCCAAAACTTTGATGACAAACAATGAACATAGACGAAGCTTAAAAAACTATTAGGGTATAAAGCCTCTAAGTTTGCAATATATGGCCTACTTATACAGCTTTGACCACAAAATCAGCTACAAAAGGGCACTGCAAGTGCCAATGCAGTCTTACAGCAGCATAGTTGCCAAGATGGCAGTTTATATAACATGGAGTAAAATTGTGCTAAAATGAGAAAAAAAATGTTGTCTTTTGGTATGCTCAGTTTCACTTGAACAGCATTTCAGCATCTTGATGGGTTTACTTTTATCAATCAATATCAAAGTCAGGAACAGATCCTAATCAAAGCGCTAATATTTTCCCCATCTACTGATTAAGGACTGTCTAAGGAAGCTGAGATAGCTCAGTTGGACAAGGGTGTGGATGTATACCAAGACCACCCAGGTTCAAGTCCCCATCGAGGCGAATTTGGGTGCATATTTTCTTCTTAATAAAATGCCACTTAATTCCCCCTAGGTTAGTCTAGTTTAATATTAAGGACTGTCTATAGATAGCACACACAAATTCTCGTCTTCTACACGTAGATAGTTAATTATATGCTTTATACCTTTAAAACAGCAGCACGAAACAAATCTGGACGAGAATTAATTGCCGAGGCCACCAGAAGTCCTCCAGCACTATATCCCCATCCAGCAAGCTTATTTTCTTGTATGATACCCTTTTCAAGAAGAAACTCTCCACAAGAAACAAAATCATATACAGAATTCATTTTTTTGATACGTGAACCATCTTGGTGCCACTTCTTTCCATAACCTCCACCACCCCTGAATACACATGCTTTAGTGAGTGTATAACCACATGACATGAGTTCAAAAGGCTAAAGCTGGAATTATTTTTAATAAGGCAACAGCCACCATGAATGAACAAATATTTTAGCTCTTTCTAAATATTTTTATGCCATGCCTCAAAATTTTCCAGGCGGATGACGGAAATTAATATGAAGCTTCCCAAGTTCATTTCATAGCAATAATAAAGGTAATTAAAGTAGGCTAGACATACCTAACATCAGCATATGCAATCACCCAACCACGATCCAGTAGAGTCTTTAACTCACTGCGCCAACGTTTATCCAGAATCTCACCATAAGCACCATGTCCATGAAGTAATCCTGGATTTCCATCTTTCTTATGCTTCTGCGAGTATACTAAAGTAAGTGGAACCAAAACACTATCTTTTGATGGAACATCATAGTATTCACAAGCATAGTATTCAGAGAGCTCATTCCAAGCACAACCAACAAAATCATCATTTGAAAAATCTGCTTTATCTGAGGATTGCCTGCCCATATTTACAGCAAAAGAAGTTCCATATAGTGCTCTTGTTCGCTCATGAAGCATGTTTTGTTGTTGGACTATTTGCCACTGTCCATTCAGCAAGTTGTAGTCAACAACAGCATCAGGCATCTGCAATATGATAAGCTTACTGTAAAGAAGGAAAAGCATTGGAAACATCAATTTATGTATACCATTATAATCGCAGCATATGCTAGGGAAGGACGAGAAAATCCAAGAACAAAGTCCACACAAGCTGTAAGGATATGAATTATGATATCACTATGAAATCACAAGTGATGTATTCAGAGAAGTAAGAAGGAGTTTCAGTGCAATATGAGTGCTATTCTAGTTACAAATGGATTATAGCTTCCATCACCATTAGGGTAACAACACACTAGTAGGTATGAAACTAGGAAAGCAGAAAAAGAATAGAGCACATTCTTGACTAGCATGCAACAAAAAATGACGGATATAACAATCAATGGTGTCATAGAATAAATTCTATGTAGTTTATATGAGTTACTAACAATAAAGGGCGTACCCAGTGCAGAGAGCTCCCGCTCTGTGCGGGGTCTGGGGAAGGGTGTCAGTGGCAAGCCTTACCCCTGTGCAATGCGAGGAGACCGCGACTCGAACCCGGGACCTTCCGGTCACAGGCGGTAAGACTCTACCGCTTGCACCAGGCCCGCCCTTTATATGAGTTACTAACAATATCATGAAAAAATGCATCTGTTCATATAGCTTAGGCACCAACAAGCATAAATAAAAAAAAAACAAGATATAGACATGATCAACACTAAAATATGATAAAAGACATTAAATTAAGAGTCAATTGCAGTAATGCACAATTGCACCCATAGATTATAAAGACATATGAGTTGCTATCAATTCACGACCATATGAAGACAAGGCATCAAACTCCAAATATTAACAAAGAAGTGTTGCTGACAAGGGGTGATATGAATTGGAAAACACATAAAATGTGCAAGACCAAGGTAGGAGTGAGTACTCCACCCGTCCCAAAAAGGATGCAATTCTAGCTAAGGTCTGAGTCAAACTATCTTAACTTTGACTAAGTTTATAGGAAATACTACCAACATTTATGACTTCAATTATGTATACTATGAAATATATTCCATGGCAAATATAATGATATATATTTAACAAGATAAATATTAGTATCTTTTCATACAAATTTGGTCAAACTTATCAGGGTTTGAGTGAACACAATTCTAGAATTGCATCCTTTCTGGGACTTATGTAGTAAAATGTAACACAAGTTACAGTAGAGAAATGCCAAATATAAAAAGCAGCATTAGGATAGCTCCTTCCATAACTGCATCATCCATCCATAATACTACTTTTAGAACTAAAAACATCTTAAGTGAAAACAGGACTCAAGTAAACTAAGGGCTAACCCAAATGGATCTTTCGTGTAAATGGATCATCTTCAAGAAATAGCAAGGCAAAAGAAAATAAAAAATAATTCATGATATGGAAACAATGAGGACAGTTTAACATGACAAAACAATGGGATGCACTTCATCAGAAACTACATGACAGAAATAAAGACAATGTTATTTCATACAAATAACATAAAAATAGTATGAGTGAATAAATTCTACCCTAATCTGAAAAAAGGTTACTTATAGAAGAATGGAAGAGAATAATAAAAGAAAGAGCAGAGGAATACCACAGGTGAGGATATCGTGAAACGCATTGTTGAGGAATAATAATCATAATTCGGTCCAGATACAATCTGACACACATCACTGGGAAGAGGCAGGTCAATTGGATGCAAATCTGATAGATGAGTAGGTACCTGAGAAGTGAACAGTATATGCGTACAGGATTTTTGTTCTTCAAGATATCCAGTTTCCAGATTTCCAATAGGTGGAATAATTATGGAGCGAGTAAATAAATAAGCAACAGATCTTTACAAGGTTACAATTGTACAGAAGAGAAAAGGCTGTGGGAGACCATCAAGAATGAAATTGTAAAGTGTCGCAACTTAGTTCAACCATAGATAAGGATAAACAATTCACTTACTTTGATATCTTCAGTTAGAGGCAATTTAACTGAACAAAGTCTAAGTTTTCTGCCTTGTCTCAGAGTAAGCACCATGTGAGTATCACAAAAATCAACATCTTCAAGAATGACACCAGGTTCCTCAACAAAAACATTCTGGTTCAAACATCAAGTGTGAGTACAACAACAACAACAACAACAAAGCCTTTAAGTCCCAAACAAGTTGGGGTAGGCTAGAGTTGAAACCCAACAGAAACAATCAAGGTTCAGGCACGTGAATAGCTGTCTTCCAAGCACTCCTATCTAAGGCTAAGTCTTTGGGTATATTCCATCCTTTCAAGTCTCCTTTTATTGCCTCTACCCAAGTCAACTAGCTTAATTACATATGTCATGTATGTATTCGCCAAAAGTATATAATTTTTGGGAGAAGTGCTTCTTTATAGTAGCCACAAAGGGACTGCACTTGTATATGTAGAGAACAGGGGTTCAGGAAAAAAATCAACATAGCATAGGAGACGAATAATTTGAACCTTCCAACTATTTGGCCCAGAAGATTCCACAACAGACTGCATTACATAATGCGAATCAACAGGGACACCTCTTGCAGCATCTGTAAACAAATAAAGCTGTCCACGATGATGCTCAACAATGCAATGAACTTGGGATTCCCCTTCCCATACAAGTGTCATTTGGGACAGGGGGTCAGAAGCATTTATTAAATACACCTAAAAAAGAACAAAAAGGCATGAGCAGCAAACAAAAGATCAAATAATAGGAGCACAGATAAGGGATACAATAAACAGTACCTTTGAGTGAGTGTCTGAAAAGACATTTAACGTTATATATCGAAAATCCTTCGTATGTCTGATATTTAGAAAAATATTCTCATCATGTTCTTCCAACATGAGAATGTCATCCTTGTTGGATCCAATCATGCTACAAAACAACCTAACCAAAACAGAAAAAAGATTGCAATGAAAAAAAACATAGATGAGCAGATTTATAAAGAAAAATCACTGACCTATATGGTCTTCTTTCCTCATTTGTAACAATGTAAACCAATGCTTTCCCATCCATAGCCCATGAAATATTTGACACCCGATCAGCACAGGGTTTATCATAAAGTGTGCCTGTTACTAGGTCCCTAACCATTAAAGTGAAGGAGTCCTTATCTTTATCATACATTGTGTATGCAATGAACCTGTGATCTGGAGATACTTCAGACAGCTCCTCATATGAGTATCCTACATATCAATGATTGCATATATATAACTTAACAATCTGTGCAATAGTGAGACAAACGATGTATTTCTACTACCTCCAAAAATGTAGTATGGGGCGTACAGCATATCTATAGTTCAATGCATTGGACGTGCATGCAAAACTTAGAGAAAGTTCTACAGGAATCATATATTTTGCATAATCCTCTTATAACATGAAAATCAGACTGTAAACTTACAGATACTCGCAGACGCACATTAGATATGTGCAAAATACTACACTATCAAGTGCCAGATGGCAAGATCATAGAATCGATAACATAATTCACAATAGTGAGTTGGTAACAATATTGCAGGACACATCAACTGGGGCGAATAGCAACCCACAGGGCAAGGCCTCGAAACAAACTGGAATTTGTGGTAAAACTTTAGTAGTTACCTCCGAACCGCTCGGCCTCCTTGTTGTAATCCACCAATTTCTGCTCGATGCGCTTCCCAGCCGTGAAGTCGAAACCTGCGGAGGGGTCACTGTACGAGACGAACTCGCTATGGAGCGCAGCGGACCGGCGGCAGAGCACGGGGTACTGCTTGCCCTCGTCCGCGCGTCGGTACTACAGCCAAGGGCCCCAGCGGACGGGCGGCGTGCACGAGTCCGAGGCAAGGCAGGATGCCATCTCGAGCTGGAGCTTCCGGGCGAGGCGGTCGGCGCCGCAGGCGGCGAGGCAGGCCTCGGCGTACTTCTCCTCGGCCTCCATGTGGACGTCCATGTGGCGCATGGCGGCGGCGTCGGAGAGCGCGCCCATCCAGGCATAGCTGTCGTGCCACGTCTCCCCGTGGATGGAGACGGGCTCGCGCTTCTGCGGCGGGCGCGGCGGGTTGGGGGTAGGGGGAGGGAGCGATGGTTTGGCGCGGCGGTGGACGTGGCGGCGGAGGAGGCGCGGGAGGAGGCCCATACGACCGCGCATGGTTGATGTGGCCCGAATTGACGGCTGGGAGGAGGGGTGGCGACCTGGCGGGCGGTGGAAGCCAGACGCCGGAGAGGTTTTAGGTGGGTTTTTGGCCTGTTGGGGTTTGCCGGATTCAAGCGAGGTGAACTGGCGAGAGGCTTTTTTTTTTTTTAGGGAAACTGGCGAGAGGCCTGGGCATTCGGGTAACGGGCAACCCAGCTGTGCGCCTGCGGTGGAGAGCCCCTTCAGCGGATAGGAGTGGTAGCCGAAGGCCGCCCAGATACATCTCGTGCTCCGCTTGTTCTAGCTGGCACACGGCCAGGGTGGAGCTCGCCCGCAGCACATCTCGCGCTTCGCCTGCCTATCACGCCATGGTCAGAGCCGAACTTGTCCGCGCGCAGCCCGCGACGGAACTCGTCCACGCATAGCTCATGCTCCACCCGCGCAACATGGAGACCCGTCGCGATTTTCTCCACCAGACCTACCGTGGCATTCTCCACTAGAGCGGCGATCTTCGCGCCACCGGTGAGCTCTACACCGGTGAACTTCACGTGCTGATGAGCCTCTATTCGTGCAAGCAGCAAGAAGATATTGCACTTCAAAGCGCATGTTGGAAACGTCTGTTTAAGATGTTTCAAAAATATGTTGCAAGTGTTTCATATGTATGTTGTAAAAGTAGATCGAGATGTTGCATATGTTGCAATTGTTGTATACGTATGTTGCAGGCGTTTGTTCAAGATGTTTCATCTGCTTTACAGATGTATGTTGCAAATGTGTTTATTTGGACGTTGCATATGTTTCATACATATATTGCAAGTGTTTTATTTAAATGTTGCATATGTTTTGCAATGGCTTTTCAAATGTTTACAAGTATTGTTGCAAGTGTTTCAGATGTATGTTGCAAGTGTTTCAACTGTTAAATTTCCGACGTATGTTGTAAGTGTTGCGTTTAGATGTTGTAAAAGTATATCTGATGTTGCAATGATTATACACGTATGTTGTAAGTGTATGCTTCAAATATTTTAGTTGTTTAAGACGTATGTTGCAGGTGTTTTATCTGGATGTTGCATATGTTGCAGTGCCTATACACATATGTTGCAAGCGTACGTTCCAAATGTTTTCACCTGTTTCAGACGTATTTTATAGCAAATGCTTTATGTTGCAAGTGTTTTCATTAGTAGGTGCGGGAAAGCGAGCGCGGGCTATCGGTCCAGCCTTCGAGGGCTTTTAGCGCTTGTTGATATAAATTAATGCACACAGAATAATCCGCAAGCGCACGGATATTATACTGATGTAGCACTTCACCGGGAGTACCCAGTTTTATATCGAACTTGAGGAAACGTGTGTGAGAATAATTAAATCTAAATTATCACAACTTCACAATCAAGGCTAGATAATAGAAGCGTAGAGGAGATCGCAAAGGTCTTCTAGTTCTAACTTCGGTAAGATTTGTCTTATATTGTTCAATTCTTGGGATATTACTAGAGAAAATACAGACAGAGTATGTTTTCTATAGCAACAAAGTTCTGCTAGGCCTACTAACAGGAGGTGGATTATAAAGGATTCAACGATGCTATAAGAGTCACCCTCATGATCTACCACCGATCTGAAAATAGGGTACATCCATGAGTAACTGAGTCTAAGCACCACGCTTACACTACGAATACTACTTTAACCCAGGAGCTACAAGGATTAAAGTACCTAAAAGAGAGTCGCAAATCTGAAGAATAATATGAACAAGATGCTTACTTGAATTAGAAGTCGATTACCAGATAAATCTTAGAAGCAAGCTCAAGAAGAACTTGATTCCGCCAGGGTACAAGTAGTTGAGAGAGCACCAACAGGCCGGGACTCCTCCAAACTCTTCCCTCTCACTCTATCTCACTATCTCTAATATAAGACTAGATCTTATTGATGACTAATCTTCTCTTGATTGTTAGCCCTGATCCCGGTGGACATATGAAATAGGGTTTCTGGCTTCTCAGCTCTTAGAATCAAATGAGACATGCCCTAGAGAGGGGTGTAGGCTGGTATATATAGGCTGGAGCATCAATCCTGAGCCCTCGAATCAAACCAACTTGAATAAACGGTAGAGATGCAATCCTTAAGACAGTAGAGAACTAACATAACAACGAGGCTGACAAGTGGGACCCACAGGGCCCGGGCGACCCCACATGTCAGAGACACGTGTCTCGCTTCGGTGATTCGCCTTCTAGAGACTTCCCACGTCGATTACGCGGTGGAATTCCATGATTTCTTTTTACGAATAGGTCCTCCTTGACGGTTTTCTAATTTAATCCTGCTGAAAACACAGATTCACTAAAACTCTTAGAATTTGTCGGTTTAAATCCCTAAGTCTACATTGGTGATCCATTTTAGCCATTTATACAAGTTATATCGACGATTTATGATGAATGTTAACTACAGTCAATAAATTCCCACACACTTAGGCTTTTACTCGTCCTCGATAAAAGGATGGATTACTTAAGACATAACCTTAGGACAAGGCATCAACATAAAACCATTCCCAGTCATGCATGCACTGCAGGATTCAAAGTGTCTACCATAAAACTTTGGGCGATTGAAGAATGGAACAACTTGAAACAGATCACCATCTTCCTTCAGCCAAGTCAATTGGAGAAACATTTTAAGATTTTTGAAAACAAAACATAGCTTACCTTCTTCATTTGTAGTACTCTCAAATCTCTCTGCATATGTGGTATTTTTTTATCCTTACCAAAGCATTGATGACTTTGTCTTCTTTTTGCCTACTTCTAGAAGTTTATGTGGAGCTCAGGTAAGGATGAATATGAAAACATACTTGCATTGCATATATTGTAAAGTCAAAACAAGGATCCAAGGAGAAAAATATCATACTCTTAGATCAAGATGTGCATGTGTGTGGATATGTATATGGTGGCTATCCTAATTCTACTATACTCCTTGAAACATATCTCTCTTGTTTGAAATTTGAAAAACTTTTGCAAGAAAACATATGATATCTTATTCATCTCCTTTTTTTTTTGGCGGACATCTGAGTACCCACTGTTTTCAATATCTTGGACACTTGTCCATTTTTCAATACTTTCTTTTTCTTTTTCTTTTATGAATAACTTTTGCATAGCCCATGCCTCTCTTTCTGCAATTGAAACTTTTCAAAAGAGACATTTACAAGAACTTGGAGCATTTATCCTATCAAGCTTATTTTTGTGTCTATTCCTAGTGTAGGAGTAGAACATTTTTAGGTGGATGAAAAACATATTGTTGCATACTCCTAGTGTAGGAGCAGCAAATATATGTTGAGTGTATGTGATCTTGATCTTGAGAGCATGATAAGTTTTTCAACAAGGGTCACAAGGTTTGACCAAACTCAATACAATGACAAGTAGTATATGTAGAAGGTTTTCTAGTCTATATATGGCTCTCGTGGGATATTGCTTACCACAAAGGAGAGGTGTTGCTATTCTTTTTAATTTTTTTAAAAATAAAATTCTCCAATAACAAGATATCAAGAATCAAGTTCTCATTATTCTACTATATCTTATTCCACAACAACTGAAGTAACATAGGGTCCCTAATAATAAGTTCCCAACAGTAGCATGACTTTCAGGAAAAGTATTATATGAGTCTATCCTTAAGTTATGACTGAAATAATCTTTCCTCGGATTTTAAAGTTATTTTATTAAGGATTTTCAATTCGGTTCGAAACGAAAAGCGAAACATATAAAAATAGAATATATTGGACTCAAACCTGACCGTGGACGAAGCGCGAGGCGAGGCAGTGCTGTGATGGGGTGGCCGGCCCATGTAGGAGGCTGAGTGGCCCACTCTCGGGCCCGTTTCGGTTCAACTTTGCCGAGCGTGGTTTTTGTTCTATTGCTTTCTGAATTTCATGAATTTCGCGATCGAATTCCGTCTTGTTGTCGCAGTGTGTCTCCCCCACACTTGTTTTCCTGTGTACATTTATGCACAACATGTGGAGACAAAGCACATATCCAAAATAAATAGAGAACAGATAATAATAATAATAATAATAATAATACTCCATTAATATATAAGGCACTTTATTACACAAGCACAAACTAAACACAAACTTTTGACTACCTAGCACAAACTTCAATATTTGAACGATCTGAGCTAAGCGAGTAACCTAAACATACTATATTTAAACACTTGACCTCACCACTCATGCCTTATTATTGACTACCTAATTCTCACTTCTTCATCTTAGCAACAAAATGATTCAAAGCATTTAGGTCATATTGCAGGCTCTTGCGATAGACGTGTTCTTCGTCGATCCTTTGCTCTAGGGTATAGATAACATCGGAGTGGTCTTCAATCTTCTTTTCTAAGAGAGCAATGGTCATCTATGGTTGCTTCTCAGCCTCTAGGATAGGTGGTGATGGTGCATTCCTCTTCTTCTCCTTCGGCGGAACAACCTTGATTTGATCCGGCATAGCGCAAACTCCATCGATGATGGTATGAGGGGTAACCGACTTGTATTTTGCACGTCTAACGTCTCCAAATTTGTTGGTCTTCTCTCTGGTTAGCACCTCGTTTGCCCTTGGAGGAAGGAGATTGATCTCCTTTGTCACCTTGATTGGCGGTGACGCGTCAGGTTCACATGGCTTGTCCTTGAGAAGTAGACGTGGCGGCGGTGGAGCAATCACCACCGGACGACGGATGGCTTGGGCGAAGTAAGATTGGCTTGAGCGAATTGGGGTAACTTCTGGAGGAACGACGGTCAGCGCAAATGCATCGAGCTTCTTGCTAGGGTCAAAACCATAGGGGACGATCTCTTTGTTGGTCATGGGAACTAGAAAGGAGGAGAGCTTTGCTGCTGTTGGAGAGAAGGCTTTGATGGAATGGCTCTAGAGGCAGGCAGAGGCTCGTTTATATAGGGGGGAACAACCTGCAGCATGGGTCAAGATCTATCCATATGAGGTCTCGTAACGAGAAAAAATGAATGCGTCGAAAAACTGTGGGATTTCGACAAGGAAGGATTGAGAAGACACGAGAGAATTGACCGGGCGCGAGGCGGCTAACAAGTGGGCCGGGTGGCCTCTAGGTGGGCTGGGTGGCCCCACATGTCATCCTTTCATGGTGATTTTTCTCGTGGCGGTTTCTAATCCCTATCTAATCCTAAAAAGTATATTTTTACATTATAAAACGTAAAGAGGATGGCAGTGGTGTAAATCTATGGTAAAATCTAGAAATCTACCTCATCCAAATCCTCAGGTGGTTTTTCAGGTTCTAGAAAGATCTTGAGATGGTGGCCATTTACCTTGAATAATGTACCTTTGTCATTTTGAAGTGTTACCGCTCCATGCGATGAAGTGCTTATCACCTTGAATGGTCCACCCCATTTGCTCTATAGTTTTCCATGCCCGAATAATTTAATCCTGGAATTAAAAAGTAATACCTTATCTTCTAGGGCAAACTCCTTCTTGATCCTCTTGTCATGCCATCTTTTTGTTCTCTCCTTATAAATCTTAGAGTTGTGATATGCTTTTTCACGCCATTCATCAAGTTTAGAGAGTTGCATCTTCCTCTTAATTCTAGCGGCTTCAAAGTCCATGTTCCATCGCTTGATGGCCTAGTGAGCCTTGAATTCTAGCTCAACAGGTAGATGACAGGTCTTTCCATAGACAAGTTGGTATGGTGACATGCCCAACGGTGTTTTATAGGCCATTCTATAAGCCCATAGTGCATCAGGGTAGTCGATCCTTCCATGTAGTTCTCATCTCATTGACCATCTTTTGCATAATGTTCTTGATTTGTTTATTTGATGTTTCTGCTTAGCCACTTGTCTGAGGGTGATATGGAGTAGCGACATTGTGACAGATCCCATGCTTTGACAAGTAATTATGAAAATTCTTGTCAGTGAAGTGAGTTCCTCCATCACTAATCACCATCCTTGGAACTCCAAATCTTAGAAATATTGTTTCTTCAAACATCTTCTTGGAGTTCTTTGCATCAGCAGCTTTGCATGGCCTGGCTTCAACCCACTTGGAGACATAGTCAACTGCCACCAAGATGTATTCATAGTTCTTTGACTTTGGAAAAGGTCCCATGTAGTCGCTCCAGACATCGAAGAGCTCAATTTGGAGGTTGGTGGTGAGTGGCATGGCATCTCATGAATTGATATTCCCGTGCCTCTGACATGCTCCACACCTCCTGATGAAGTCTATCATGTCTCCATACATGGTTGGCCAAAAGAATCCACTTTGCCAGATCTTTGAATGAGTGCGGAATGCACCATATTGTCCTCCATATGGTGATGAGTGGCATCGTTCAATGATCTTGATGCCTTCTTCCACCGGTACACACCTTCTAAGCAGGCCATTAGAGCAGACTCTGAAGAGGTACGGTTCATCCCATATGTGGAGACGACTTTTGTAGATGAGCTTTCTTTATTTTCTCTGGTGGCACATAACCTGCAACCATAAAATTAACAATATTTGCGTACCAAAGGTCGGATTTTATGACTTTGAAGAGCATGCCGTCCTGCAGTGAATCATTGATGGGCAGTTCCTACGAATTCTCAAACTGCATTCTAGACAAGTGATCAGCAACATAATTTTCTACTCTCTTTTTATCTTTTATTTCTAACTCAAATTCTTAGAGTAACAAAATCCATCTTATCAATCGAGGCTTTGTATCTTTTTAGCGAGTAGGTATTTTAAAGTAGCATGATCAGTATAAACAATCACCTTAGCTCCTACTAAGTAAGATCTAAACTTATCAATAACAAAAACAACAGCCAGGAGTTCTTTTTCTGTTGTTGCATAGTTAAGTTGAGGTCCTATCAGAGTTTTCCTAGCATAAGCAATTGCATGATGCTTTTTTATCTTTTGTTTGTCCTAAAACTACCCCCACAGCATAATCACTAGCATCACACATAATTTCAAAGGGTAGCGACCAATCAGGGGATTGAATGATTGGTGCAGAGATAAGTGCTTTCTTAAGAATGTTAAAAGATTTCAAGCATGCATCATCAAATTCAAAGGGAACATCTTTAGCTAAAAGATTTGTAAGTGGTCTAGCAATATATGAAAAATCTTTTATAAAGCGGCGATAAAAACCAGCATGACCAAGGAAACTGCGGATCCCTTTGATATTTATGGGAGGAGGTAACTGTTCAATTACTTTAATTTTAGCTCTATCTACCTCAATCCCTCGTCCGGACACCAAATGTCCAAGCACTATTCTCTCTCTAACCATGAAATGACATTTGTCCTAATTTAGGACTAAATGCTTTTCTTCATATCTTTGTAAAACCTTGTCTAAATTTTTAAGGCAATCATCAAAAGTTTTTCCATAAACAAAAAAGTCATCCATGAAAACTTCTATGATTTCTTCAATCATATCAAAAAATATAGACATCATGCATCTTTGAAAAGAAGCTGGAGCATTACAAAGTCCAAAAGACATTCTACGGTAAGCATATGTTCCATATGGACATGTAAAGGTGGTTTTGCTTTGGTCATCTGGATGGATCGGTATCTGGTGATAACCTGAATACCCATCAATGAAATAGAAGAAAAAGTGATTCGCCAATCGCTCCAACATTTCATCAATAATGGGCAACAAAAAGTGATCTTTCTTTGTTGCCTTGTTAAGTTTTTGGTAGTCAATATATCCATCATCTAGTGACAGTTCTTTGGGGGATTAATTCATTCTTTTTGTTTTTAACAACAGTCATGCCTCCCTTTTTAGGCATAACTTGAACAGGGCTAACCCACTCACTATGCAGTATAGGATAGATGGTCTTGGCATGTAAGAGTTTTAAAACCTCTTTCTTAACAACCTCTCTCATCGCATTATTAAGCCTACACTAAGGCTCCTTAGAAGGTATAGAGTTAGGATCTGTAGGGATGCGATGGTGCAAAGAGCAGGTGTAGGGTCGAGATGGCGGACTAAAGGGGAGGTGAATAGTCCTTTCTAAAATTAATCGCGTAGGCTAACCGAAACAAGCGTAGAATTAAAACTATTGGTCTAGCCAAGACTACACCCCTCTATCTATGTTCTCTAGCACCTTCCAAAAATACTAATGAAGCAACAAAGGTGCTGGGCTAGCTAGAGCTCACCTAACCAATTCTAGGAGCAAAGTCACACAAACCTATGCCACTAGTATTTCAAGCAATGAGGGAGCTTCTACACATGCTAGTAAGCAAAAGCACAAAGCCAACTAAGCTCACTAGCAATGCTTAATAACAAGGCAACTAATGCCAAATTAGAGAGCGCAAATACTTAGCTACACAAACTAAGCAAAGTGACTAACAAGGTTACACAAACCAAATTAGTCACGCAAGAGAGCTACTTCTATGCTACATAAGCAAGAAGGTAACTAGTGAGCTACACAAGCTAATTAATTACAAGAGCAACTACACAAGCACAATGTATATAAAAGTAATCACAAGCTTGTGTAAGGGGATTGCAAACCAACAGGAAGAACAAGGTTGATACGGTGATTTTCTCCTGAGGTTCATGTGCTTACCAACACGCTACGTCCCTATTGTGTTGACCGCTCACTTGGAGGTTCAGCGGCTAATTGGCATCACCCGCCAAGCCCGCACGTCGGGCACCACAAGAACCTACCCCGAAAGTGAGGGTAGCTCAATGACATGCTCAACTAGAGTTGCTCTTCGCGGCTCCCGTGGGGCGAGCACAATGCCCCTCACAAAGCTCTTCTTCGGAGCACCGCACAAGCTTCTTGCGGGCTTCGATGGAGACCACCACCAAGCCATCTAGGAGGTGGCAACCTCCAAGAGTAACAAGCACCACCAGCTTGCAACTCGATCACCTAGTGCCACTCAATGCAACCTCATGATGCAATCGCACTAGAATCGCTCTCTCACACAATCGAATGATCACTATCAAGCATATGTGAGATGTAGGGCTCCCAAGCACTACTACACAAGCCACCAAGGCTCTAGTGTGCTCAGCTACCAGCCCAAGGCCAACCATGGCTTCTATTTATAACCCCATGAACAAATAGAGCCGTTACCCCTTCACTAGGCAAAAGTTGGGCTGATCAGACGCTCTGGTCTGATCGATCGGATGCTGGACCTCAGCGTCCGGTCACGCGATACTCGCCACGTGTCCCCTCCTTCAAACGTTGTTCATCTGATCTCAACGGTCATCTAACAACCGAATGCTCCAACTTGAACTGACCGGACGCAGCAACCCCAGTGTCCGGTCATTTCTAGTAAGGTACCAGACATGACCAGATGCGTCCGGTCAGGTCACGATCGGACGCAGCACCAGTGTCCGGTCACTTTCATCTTCTCTGCTCTGCCTGCGTCACCATACGTCACCCTGACTGGATGCATACGCCCAGCGTCCGGTCACTTCCAGTGCCACCGTCCAATCAATGACCGACGCCTGCCCGCTGACTGCCACTACTGACCGGACGCTAGAACCCAGCATCTGGTCACTACGTGACCAGTGTCCGATCCACTCTGTGAGACCCTATCTTTTCGGAACAGGGCGCCGGTGGCACCATCGATGGAGTTTCAAACCCTTCTCACCTCCGTTCCATCGCTGAGTTGATCCACATCAACTCCAACTTCATCTCCTTTGTAAATGTGCCAACACCACCAAGTGTACACCACCATGTGTATGTGTGTTAGCATTTTCACAATCATTTTTCAAAGGATTAGCCACTCAGCTTGCCACACCACCCAATCCTAGCGACGATACAAAGTTAGATCACTCAAGTGGCACTAGATGACCGATATGTAAACAAGTTTGCCCCTCTTGATAGTACGGCCTTCTATCCTAAACCTGGTCATCAACTTCTCTACACACCTATGACCGGTGAAATGAAATGCCCTAGTGTAACAACCTGGGTTTTTGGAGAAGCCAAAAATACAAACTTTTTAAAATTTTTCCTGCAATGTGTGAATCATGTAGATGCTAGGTCGAACCTAAGTCAACTAAGAACAATTTATAAATAAATTGTTGCACTCATATAGAATTGTTTGTAGGAGAGTGCCTGTGTCCATGAGTCGGTTTTGGGTTGAGTCTTGTTCGAGTTGGAGAGCACAAGTCCGTAGCAAACTCCCATCACATTCTTTTGCGAATGCATCTTGAACACTCTTGGATCCTTCCAAATTTCCTAGAGTTTCTCAATCTTTTTGGAATCCACATGATCTTTATTGAAGTCTCTTTTACTTCCTTGTATCAAGTTGGCAAAATCCCAAAAGGAAAAATCCTTAACTTTTATCCTAGCTAGCCCATCTTATCACCATGGCGATGCTCCTAAATCCTAATCCAACCATCTGCGCCATCTTGCATGCCACTGTACTTGGTTCTTTAATC
This sequence comes from Miscanthus floridulus, assembly GCF_019320115.1. Taxonomy (NCBI): domain Eukaryota; kingdom Viridiplantae; phylum Streptophyta; class Magnoliopsida; order Poales; family Poaceae; genus Miscanthus; species Miscanthus floridulus. The sequence continues at coordinate 134,219 of NW_027098260.1, forward strand.
ATGTGAGTAGGCAGCTGTCTTCTGTGTCTGCCATGCTCCAAGAACGGATCACAACAGCACGCACTGCCTTGCTTGGCCAGACCCAACCGCAAGCAGCAGGCTGGCATGCGCCTAGTGCATGGTCCTGTGCTCGTTCCTTGGTTACGAGATGCATGTACATATAGAAGCAGCAGCTATACCGAAGCCCAGTTTCAGCCAAGTGCCCAGCCTACCCAAGCCGCCTTCCTCCTCGGTAGGCTTTGGCCCAGCCCAGCACGAGTGGCAGAGCGAGGCACACGCACCAGGCGCCGCCACTCTGTGTCGCATGCGTTTCACGTGCAACGCCTATCCAAGACCCATCGGTCCGCCGCAGTGCCCAGCGCCAGCCGCTCCACGCCTTGGATGAAGGCCACGTGCTCCCCAACCACACGGACCCCGAGGATCACCGTCCACCATGCGCAGCACCTTCCAAACCCTAGGTCACGCCCACGAGTTTCCTAGGTGCCGCCGCCGCTCCCGAAGGCAGAGCGCGTGCGCCTCGATTCCATGCCTCGCCTTGACGTCAGCACCCACCTACCCCACTTCTCCCTCCATGATCGGATGAACACCGCGTGGCCACTGGTACGGATGTCGAGGCACCAGCTATCCATCCTCTGGAAGCCCTAGCTGGCGCGCTATAAATACTCCCGACGCCGCCTTGCTCTGGAGCTCCTCCCAGCCGCCGCCGCCTTCACTGCACCCTCCTTCACCATGGCCTCGCCCCAAGCCTCGCCACGCTGGAGGCGCACCACAGCAGCACCGCCTCCCTGCTCCGCATCATGACCAAGCCACCGGCAGGAGCCCGTCCCTACCTCACCGGAGCTCCTGGCCATGGCGACGCCGACCGCGATCCCCTGCTCCTTCCCCGCCTGCGCCACGAGCACGTCGACGACCACGCCGTCGACACCGTCGTCATCTGCCTCGAGCCTAGCCATCGCCACACTGGCCTGCTCTGCCTCCAGCCATCGGCTTTGGAACACCACGACGTCGTCCTTCATGGCTTGCCGAGCTGGTGCTCCACCAGCGTGACCTGAGCAGCGACCGAGCCTCCTTTGCGCCGCCGCCAAGCCATCCGCGACTACACCGCCAGCTGCCTAACCACCAGGAAGTTGTGACCTTGCTATGCCGTCCGCGATGAGCCCCTATGATGAGTATAGGCCCGATCTTCCGAGAGGTAGCCAGTAAGTTCAATTTTGTGGAGATCTCGATGTTGGCGATCCGGCTTCAAATCAGACGCGATTCGAACCCTACAACCGTTACACCACTGCTCCGTTGGTTATCAACCAAGCACAACTTGATTGACCTCACCAAGAAGGCTTTTCCTGCAAGCGAATCGAAGAGCACAAGCAAGAAGGTAAAACACGTAATCTAAAATTGCAAATATGAATGACACGAATATCAATAGAGGATTCAAGAACTCAGTTCCAAAGGACTAATCGACATAGTGGAGGAGATCAAGAACGAGGGCCCTGGATCACTGTAAAAGGATTTGTCACCACAGTTACAATGAATGATTCAGTTTCTCGATGGAAAACTAAACTCTAAACAAAACCCAATTGTGTAGCAGCGGCGGCGGCTGTGTTTATAGTCTAAGACTCGACCTAGGATTGGGAACGGCTAGGGGTTGGGTGCCCATAACTTGGGCTTAAGGCCCGACACGATACATGGCCAAGTTGGCCCAAATAGGTGATGCAGCACCTTGCCATGGTCACACAGAATGATCCACGGACCTTCTGGAGCTGGGACCAGATCTAAAACGACAGCGTCGTCGTCCCCTTTCCAACGCATCCAAGAATGGCCCGTTTTGATGTCGTATGAGAAAGTTATGACCGAAACAGTGACGACGTGTCTGCTGAATCCGAGGGCGACGTGACAGCTGAGTTGGGAACGAATTGCAACTTGGGGAAGACCATGGCGTCGGTGTGTCCAGCGTGGCAATGTCCTCATCATCCTCCCCTTCTCGAATTGGAGTCGTCCTCGACTCCATCTTGGTGATGTCCTCATCATCCCCTCCTTCTAGATTTGGAGTCGTCCTTGACTCCATCCCATCATCAGCGAACTCCTACAAAAGGTTAGTGACAGCAGGCAATGCACCAGACATAAAAGGTTGACAAAACATAGTATAACATGGTGCATCAGGATTATCACATAACTCAGTAGTAGCAAAAGTTGTAGCAAGAAAAGCACCTCCTTTTAACTTAATCCCATTATTTTTAGCAATGTCTGTTGGAGGTTTATTTTTGATCTCATTAGCATGTTTAATAATATCTGTAGGAGACAAAGGCAGCAATGTAATTTTCTTGTCCTTATGTATGATAGTGTATATATTAGTTCTACCATGGTGTAAAGCATCATTATCAAATTCCCATGGGCGACCTAACAAAATGGAGCAAGCTTGCATAGGGACAACATCAAAATCAGCAGTATCATGATAAGAGCCTGTAAAAAAGCTAATGCGTGCTGATTTAGTTACCTTAGTCTTACCACTATTATTGAACCATTGAAGTTTATATGGATACGAATGTTGTCGTGTGGTCAAGCCAAGCTTGTCAACCAAATCTAAACTCACCAAGTTGTTGCAACTCCCGCTATCAATGATAGTGAGAACACGACAACCCTGCACAATGAGATACATGTGGAACAAATTGTGGCATTGGATCTTCATCTCTTCTTCATGTCCCACATGTGTACTCAACACACGCTGCACAAGAAGGCTAGGGTAGTCCACGGCAGCAGCCACGAAGTCAATGGTGATGGCCTCCTTGTCTTGATCGCCTCAGTGGGATCTGCATCAATGTTAGCAGCAAGGGCTAAATCATCTTCAACATCACTAGCACTTACATATCCATCCTCGGTAGCAATGAAAGCACGATGACTAGGGCATTCCTTCATGATATGTCCCATGCCTTTGCATCGGTGGCAAATGATTTTAGAGCTAGACGAGGAGGAGCTAGTAGAAGCACCCGGAGTGCCACCTTTCTTCAGCTGTGGAAACTGCACATTAGACAATTTACTTACCCTGGAAGAAAATGGAGGTGTAGATGGCTATGGTGCAACAGGAAGCTTGGGCGTCTTCGGCTCAGAACGCTGCTGAAAATTCCTCCCATTGTTAGACCTGAAAGGCTGGTGTTGTTTGCATCCCTGTACTTCTCGTTCTGCCTTAATAGCAAGATGATACAATTGGGAAAAATTGCGCCATTCTTTGTAATCAAGTATATTCTGTATATCATGGTTTAAACCACCAAAAAATCTAGCACTAGCATCCTGATCATCTTCATTTATACCACAACGTGCTAAATCAATAAGCAATTCTTGATAGTATGCTTCTACTCCTTTATCACCTTGTTTTAAAGTTTGTAGTTTCAAACGTAAATCACAGTTGGTAATAAGGAGGAACAAAACGAGATTTCATACGTTGCTTTAAAACATTCCTAAGTTTGAGGCACAACAGCAGCATTATTGGCATTGCAAAGATCACTCCACCTAGAACAAAGCAAAATTAGTAAACTCACTAGTAGCAAGTCTAACTCTATGCTCAGCAGGAACATTATGAGAATCAAATTTTTATTGAACAGCAAGCTCCCAATCTAAATATGCCTCTGGATCAACATTACCAGCAAAAGGAGGTAGACTAAATTTAATTTTAGCAAAAGGATCATTATTACCATGATTATTACCTTCCATACCGCGACGATTGAAGTTGAGGCGGCGACGGGCACCACCGTCAGCATACGCATCTTTATCACCAAAAGCATCCATATCTTCATCATCAGCACGATAAGGTGGAGGGCGTTGCTCAAGCTGTTCAATGCGGGTGACCAGATTGTTCATGTTGCGTGTCAGCTCGGTCATAAGATTGCGTTGTTCAGTCATGAACGTTGTAAGCTTGCCCTTGGACACGCACTCATTGAAGTCCATCGGAGTTCCTGCCATGGTTAGAAGATAGAAAAAGACAACACCAAAGTATTATCCCTATCAACTAAAAGGAAAGAAGTGGTGGTGGTGGTGATGGTGGTGAAAGTGGAATGCAAAATCACCGTCTTGCCTGTATTCTTACCAATGCCAAACAGGAGCAAAACCAAAGTGGCGAAGCAATCTATTGTTGAGCGTGGGTAACAGTTGCAAGATGAACCTGTGCTGACAGAAGAATATGTGGAGCTATGGGTAGGCACACAATATGACAGCAAGGATTAGCAATTAACAAGTGCAGAGTAATGATTGTTCAATTCGGATCCAAAGTACAAATCACAGGTGCTGGCTAAGACATGTCGAGACGTAGCGCAACAAGGTGAAAACAAAGGACGATCGAAAGGACTCACAGAACAAGCAAATAGCCCAGACTTCTCTGTTTTTCCTGATTTTTTTTCTCAGATTCTTCCAAAAGGCACTAGTAGGAAACAAACTTTTTTTTTTATTTTTTCACTATTTTTATATACTTTTCTCTGAACAAGGATCATAAAAGATGCAACCACAAAAATTGGCACCTACAACTGAGGAGGGATGTGGTCTACAGAAATTCAGCACGTTTTCTGAAAAGCGTGCAAAAACTTTGACAATTTTTTTTCTATATTTTCTCGAATTTTTTTGGCAATTCTGATGAAACCAAACAGCATGTAGCCGAGTTTGGGTTGGCTCCAAATGGTGTCAAGAAGCTGCTGAAAAAATTTCAGATTTTCCTGATAAACGAGCGAAAAGTTATGCCTATTTTACCGAAGGTATCTCAAGGTATGTTTTCCGGAAGGCACAACACGGTGGCGGCAGTTAGGGCAAAGCGTCCCTAAACTCTAACACCGATCATAGGATCATCACTGTGACTAATAGCAGTAGGTATTCACCTGATGATGTAAGGAGGGCTGCGATGCAGGCAAAATAAGAGCGACTGGCAACCTATCTAGGGTTTATGCGGCGGCGAGAAGTTACACTAAGGCGGCTAGCGGGGCAAGTCGAGTAATGTGATGGCTTTGACTTGTTGTTTGGGAATGGTGGATGGGATAGCGGTAGAAAACAAAAATCACAGCAACGGGTGATTGAACTACGACCACGAACACAATCCTAAACCAGCAACAAGACTCGACCACGGACACAATCTCAACAACACGAATCTGAAATGAAATTGCAAAGGCACAAAGGGTGATAGGACAGCAGAAATTAAAATATTTTTGGGCTTTTTATGGACTCTAGGTAATGAACAAATATGAATCTAAGGCAAATGAGATTATACCTCGCGGTAAACCTGAAATATCTGATACCAATTGATGAGTACAGGCCCGATCTTCCGAGAGGTAGCCGGTAAGTTCGATTTTGTGGAGATCTCGACGTTGGCGATCCGGCTTCAAATCAGACGCGATTTGAACCCTGCAACCGTTACACCACTGCTCCGTTGGTTATCAACCAAGCACAACTTGATTGACCTCGCCAAGAAGGATTTTCCTGCAAGCGAATCGAAGAGCACAAGCAAGAAGGTAAAACACGCAATCTAAAATTGCAAATATGAATGACGCGAATATCAATAGAGGATTCAAGAACTCGATTCCAAAGGACTAATCAACATAGTGGAGGAGATCAAGAACGAGGGCCCTGGATCACTGTAAAAGGATTTGTCACCACAGTTATAATGAACGATTCAGTTTCTCGATGGAAAACTAAACTCTAAATAAAACTCAATTGTGTTGCAGCGGCGGCGGCTGTGTTTATAGTCTAAGACTCAACATAGGGTTGGGAACGGCCAGGGGTTGGGCGCCCACAACTTGGGCTTAAGGCCCGA
>NW_027098261.1:0-20922 GCF_019320115.1 Miscanthus floridulus
ATGACTGCTTATTTTCAGTGTTCTAGAACAGTAGTACTAAAGTTATGGTTTGGTGTATTGGCCAGAATAGGCTTGCAGTTGGTTAGTAGTTTGGGCCTGCTATTCAATTAGTTCAAAGAACAGTAGAATGGCTATGTATCTTATTGTATGATTAACGCTTACAAATGTTCAGATAAGTCTTTTTTGTTGAATGCATGATATTTATGATCAATGGACTGTTAGTAGTAGAATGGTTTTTTTGCATGTCCAGGTGGACTGTTCAGTAGCGGAATGCTGACTAAACAAAAAAGAAAAAGCTCGCACCTGTATCGTACATGATACCCTATATATAGTAAATGTTCTTGTCTCGTTGTACAGTCCGGGCACAATCGGTTATATATGTTTCAGTTTTCACCACTTCTGTATCATTGGAGGACAAGTCCAGCCCAGACAAGAATGCGAGGTTCCATAATTCAACACGACAAACGCCGACACCATCGGCACTGAGAGCTCCTGGAACCTGGGGATCAGCGCCCAAACAAAAGATCCTGCGTGTGCATCTGAAGGCAAAGCGGTGGAATGGAGCTGCTCTTGTGGAGCTGGAGGTCTGGTTTTCGTTCTTGTTGCCATCGCTGCTGCCTGCTGGATGCAAAGTGAAGCAGAGGAATGACACCTTCCGAGGTTGTGGTCGCAGAGGTCGAGTCGAGTCCGACGACCGCTGCGCCACGCGTTGCAGTGGTCACGCCAGAGGGAGCCCATCGTCGCAGATTGTGGAACCTGAGGTCGACCATCTGGACCTAGGTCAGCAGCAATTAATGTCACCGGCAATACCACGGCCATCTCGTTCGTCATGCCCGACACGCCGCTCAGGCTGGCCGACTGAGGCAGCATCCCCATGCTCAACAACCTGCATGAGTTCGTCGAGGACTCAAGGTCATGTTCCAGAATACGGAGAACGAGATGCAGTCCAGGACCTTGGTGAGCGACCATTGTTGCAGCCTCAAACTCCCCTGCTCCTCATTTCTGTCATTCGCATTTTGAACAGAGCTCACTCTCAGTACTCAAGTCTCAACTTCTCACTGGAGTATTCGGCTACAACATCGGCCAGTGGACTGAGATGCAGAGGCAAGCCTACTACAACGTGGAGATATCTGGGTTTTAGGCATCCGACGTCGCAACTCGCTCGAAGCCTTCTTAATTTTTTACCACAGCCTACACATGCGATAACATGACATCTCGCCAAGTTTCGTGATTTTCGGACTTCGTATGGATTTTATATAATTTTAAAACACTTTTCCGGCAAGTCGGTCGTCATGATACACGAACAAGATGCGTGAAAATTTGATGCGAGTTCGTGGATAGGGACTCAACATGCACCAATTAACATGAATAACATTTTTCGAAACACTACATTGCAATATTCCATGCACCTGCAGTTCAAATTTGACATATTCGAAAAAAATCAAAGAATCGAAATAAATTAAGGAAATATACAACACAAAATCAAAATTGGCCTAAATTTTAAAATTGAGTTCAAAACAATGTATTGTAGCACCATAAAAAAAACTGGGCTAAAAAAACCAAAAAAAAAAATTGCCGAGGGCTCTTTGCCGAGGGCCTGGCCCGTGGCCCTCGGCAAAGAATTAAAAAAAAATAAAAAATCTTTGCCGAGGGCCGTAGATCTGGGCCCTCGGCAAAGAATTAAAAAAAATAAAAAATCTTTGCCGAGGGCCGTGGATCTAGGCCCTCGACAAAGGACCGAACCCTAAATCGGGCCGCAGCCCAAATTCCCGATCGGAAATTGTGAAAAAAAAAACGCTCGACCATCTCCCTCCCCGCCGCCGCGCGCCCGCTGCTGCGCGCGCCGGCTGGCCCGAGCCCGGCCGCCCCGCGCGCCCCACCGTCGCGTGCGATTCCCGGCCGCCCCGCGCCTCCACCGCCGCCGCTAGCCCCGCCGCCGCGCGCCCGGCCGCCCCGAGCCCGGCAGCCCCGGTCGCCCTGCGCCTCCACCACCGCCACCGCGCGCCCGCTGCCGCGCTGCGCGCCCGCCGCTGCGCGCCTGGCCACCCCGCGCGCCCCACCACCCCTCGCTCGGCCTCCCAGCGTGCCCCGGTGCCCCACAAGCGCGCCCTGCCGCCCCACCACGCCCAGTGGCGGCCGAGGTCGCGCCCTGCCTCCGTTCCCCGTCTCCGTCGAGCAAGGGGAGGTCGACCACCCCGGCCGGCCCTCCGGTGGCTCCCCCTCGCCGGCCTTCCCGCCCCGACCCCAGCCCCCAGGCCGCCCCCGTCGCCGGCTGCTGTTGGACGGGAGGAGGCAGAGGGTGAAGTTGGAGGAAGAAGAGAAGGAGAAGAGGAGAAGGAGGAAGGGGAAGAAAAGGAGAAGAAGAGGAGAAGGAGGAAGGGGAAGAGAAGGAGAAGAAGGGGAAAAGGAGAGAAGAAAGGGAAGAGGGGGAGAGGAGTACTCCAACGCCACTCGACCTCGCTGGAGAAGAAAGTGACCCCCGCACCGCGACGCCCGAATCCACCGCAACCCTAGGTAAAACTCTCATTGTTGGCCTTCGTGCCGTATGTGGTTGTGTGGGCCTTCGTGCCGTAAGTTGATATGAGGGCCTTTGTGCCGTTGTGGTTGTCGGCCTTCGTGCCGTTGTGAATGTCGACCATCGTGTCGTTTTTTTGCAGGTTTTGGAAACCTCCCCGTGTAGGGGAGGTGCTGCCGAAATTTTGAACAAAAAATAACCTATTGTCTTTTTATGCAGGAGAAGAGTACGTCGGAGGGGACCCAGAGGACCCCGATCGTCTTCATCGACGTTGCGGTTCTGCCTGCACTGCGTCGCCTCGCCACTGTGTCGATTGGCCACTGCCTCGCTAGCCTTACTTCACCGACACCCTAGGTATAAATAACCTCTTTTTGCGCATGTCTGTCGTAGCCCGCGTGTAACCCAGTTAGGCGTCTCCCGTCCGAAAGAGATACGGTCGTAGGTATGCGGATCTTTGCGTATCTGCGACCGTATCTGTTTCGGATTGTCCACGTTTTTTGGACAGCCCGTGGATGCGTAGATGGGTTAGTTTCCATGATCCACTCCGGTCCGAGAAGGAATTTCGGCAACACCTCCCTGTTGTTCTCCGGATACACACTCTCCCTTGCAGGACGTGTATCGGGAGAACAACGGGGAGGTGCTGCTGAAATTCTGTCTCGGAGAGGAGCGGAGCATGGAAACTGACCTCATCTACGCATCCACGGGTGGGATTAGGACCTATCCTCACCTATTAGACAGTAGGAACACCGCGTAGATGCAATTGATAGTCACAATACTCTATGCTGTAAATGTTAAAGGATGGAGGACCGTCAGTGGATGTACACGGGCTGGAGAAGTGGGAGTGACTACGACTTTGAATGGGTGAAGGGGACAGATGGTTTCTTGAAACATGCATTTGGCCCAGGAGCAGGAGGACATTCTCTAGTTTGGTGTCCCTGCAGCAAATGTGACAACAGGAGAAAAGTAGACGAGAAGACCATGGGTAGACATCTTGTGTTCAATGGTTATACGCCTGGCTACCAGCAGTGGATCTACCATGGTGAAGTAGATCGTATAAGAGCGGAGGTGGTGAGAGCACGCCTCGAGGCTTTTGATGATGATGCCGGGGTAGCAGACATGCTAGATGACGCCCACCAAGCTCACTTCGCTGAACGACGTGAGAAGGAGGAGATGGAGAAATCCACAAAGGACTTCTACAAAATGTTGGACTCGGCACAGAAACCCCTTCACGAGCGTATAATGATTTCTCAGCTAGATGCGATTGGACGCGTAATGGGGTTGAAGGCCGAGTTAAACCTGAGTCGAGAAGGCTTCGATAAGATGTTGGCCGTGTTTGGCACCATGCTACCGGAGAAGCACACTTTGCCGACGAACTTGTACAAGGCAGAGAAACTCCTTCGTATGCTTAAGATGCCGTATGACAAGATACATGTTTATCCGAATGGGTGCGTCCTATTTAGGAAAGAACACAAGGACGCAAATTACTGTCCGAAGTGTAAATCCTCCAGGTACCTGGAGGTAGACTCTAGTGATGGTCAGAAGAAGCAGCTTCCGATCCCCGCAAGAGTGCTACGTCACCTTCCTTTACTACCGAGGATCCAACGGCTATTCATGACTGAGGAATCCGCAAAACAGATGGTACATCCGTCTGATGCTGAAGCATGGACGTATTTCAATGACAAACATCATGACAAAGCAGCTGAGGCTCGTAATATACATGTCGCGCTGGCAACAGATGGGTTCAATCCTTATGGAATGATGGCTGCCCCATACACATGCTGGCCCGTTTTTGTTATCCCCCTCAATCTCCCTCCCGGCATCTCCTTTCAACAGCATAACGTATTCTTGTCGTTGATAATTCCTGGACACCCGGGGAGTAATATGGGTGTGTTCATGGAGCCTGTGATTGATGAATTGATCCACGCTTGGGAGAAGGGGGTATGGACATACGATCGAGCTACAAAGACAAGCTTCAAAATGCACGTTTGGTACCACTACTCCCTGCATGACTTCCTGGCGTATGGGTTATTCGCCGCCTAGTGTGTTCACGGGAAGTTCCCATGCCCAGTATGCAAGGAAGCCGTGAGGTTCATTTGGTTGAAGAAGGGTGGCAAGTATTCATCGTTCGACCAGCATCGTCAGTTCCTCCCTCTAAACCATGAATTTAGAGAAGACATCAAGAGCTTTACGAAAGGTGTCAAAGTGACAGACCCTAAACCGCACTTGAGGACTGGTGCCGAGGTTCGTGTTTAGATAGATGCTCTCGTGCCCAATGAAGAAGGTGGTTTTGTGGGATATGGTGAGAAACATATGTGGACTCATAAATCCGGCTTGACGAGGCTCCCCTATTTCGATGACCTTCTTCTGCCACATAACATTGATGTAATGCACACTGAAAAGAATATCGCCAAGGCACTTTGGGGAACTCTCATGGACACTGACAAGTCTAAGGACAACGTTAAGGCTAGAGTGGACCTAGCGACATTGTGCGATAGACCGAATCAAGCGATGCAACCTCCTAGTGGCCGAAACAAGAACTGGAAAAGGCCTAAGGTCAATTTCATCTTGCAAATCGATCAAAGGAGGGAGGTACTAAAATGGATGCAGATGTTAATGTTTCCAGATGGATATGCAGCGAATCTTAGCAGGGGAGTGAACTTAGGCACTCTGCGAGTCAACGGGATGAAGAGTCATGACTACCACATATGGATTGAGCGGCTTCTTCCGATGATGGTCCGAGGCTATGTCCCTGAGCATGTCTGGCAAGTGCTGGCAGAGTTGAGCTTTTTCTTCCGCCAGCTTTGTGCTAAGGAGATATCTCGGACCGTCGCTCAGGACTTGGAAAAAGCAGCACCTATGTTGCTCTGTAAGCTGGAGAAGATCTTTCCACCTAGCTTCTTCTTGCCGATGCAACATCTGATTGTGCACCTCCTATCCGAGGCACGTTTGGGGGGCCCGTGGAGGCCCATTGGTGCTATCCAATCGAGAGATGTCTAAAGACTCTTCGCAAAAAATGTACAAATAAAGCCAGAATTGAGGCTTCCATTGCAGAGGCATGCCTTCGGGGGGAGGTGGCAAACTTCACAACGCTATACTACAAGCCGAACCTTCCTAGCAATCATAATCCACCCTCTCGTTACAATACTGGCGAAAATGAATCGACCCTGAGCCTTTTCCAAGGCCAACTCGGCAGCGCAAGTGGATCAACCCCAAAGCTATTGGGAAATGAAGAGTGGCGCAGTATCATGCTATATGTGTTGAATAACCTTACCGAGGTGTAGCCATTCATTAAGTAAGTTCTCAACGAACTTATTTCAATATGCCGTCACTATTCTGCATCCAACCCCATTGATTCTCGTTCGGACAGGGAATTTATTCGTGAATTCTGGCATCAATCAAGGGATCCTACCTCGCATGAACAAGACACCCTTGTTTCGTGGGGTGCGGGAGCGGGGAGGCCTGATTTCATTTCTTGGTTCAAACAAAAGGTAATGTCCAATTTAGCTCGTACGTTCGATTGTCCAAGGTGATCGTACGTTTGATTAATATAACGATCTATCATGATTCACCTTGCAGGCCCAGACCGATTCGTCCATGAGCGACGAGTTGAAACAGGTTGCAAACGGCTGTGATGTTAGGGTGAAGTCATTTACCGGCTATGACGTGAACGGATATCGCTTCCACACAACAAGTTACGAGCAGATTCGGCCCAAACGAAAAACCACAAATAGCGGAGTTTGTACGCCCAGCACTGATGGCCTCGACTATCATGGTAGAGTTGAGGAAATCTATGAACTCTCATTTCATGGAGACGAACCTCTTAAACCTGTCATGTTCAAATGCCACTGGTTTAATCCTCGATCAACGAGACGAACCGCTCATCTTGGGCTAGTGGAGATTCGAGAAGATTCCATCTATCCTAGAAAAGATGTCTACATTGTGGCTCAACAGGCCGTGCAGGTGTATTATACTCGATACACCAACCAAGACAAAGAGGATCTTAAGGGTTGGGCTATTGTGCACCAGGTATCTCCACATGGTAAACTATCTGCCCCAAACAATGATGATTACAACTTCAACGCAAACACATATGATGGTCAGTTCTATCAAGAAGATGGGCTACCAGGCACGTTTGAGATAGTCTTACCCGAAGCAATCGAAATGGAAGTAGACAATGAAACGGTTGATGACGAGGTCGATGGAGATGTGGTGGTAAATGCCAAGGACATAGCAATGCTTGAGCGATTACTTCTAGGCAATGACGACGATGACAACATAGAACCTTCGGATAGTGTTGCCCATTTGGACAATTTTGACAGTGATGATGAGACCTATGATCCCAATCATGAAGATTATTCCTAATACATGTAATACTATGATTTTTTAATTTGTATTTTGTTTATATATTTTGAATCTATTTCTAATATATGTACTAATTAGTCTTGTTCATTCTTTGTGATTGCAGGTGATTGGACAAAGATGGCGAGCAGAGGTCCACTCCATGACACGCCCTCGGTTTATGGGAGAGACCGCCCTCTCCTTCGAGGTGAGGGGTCGTCATCTGGGGTAGCGTCCACAGGAGGTGACAAGAGGAGGACCAGGGGCAGCTGCCATAGGAGGCAGCGGTCTCCTCCCTCGATACGTGACGAGGTGCTGGAGGAGGAGCACGTGATGGCCACGGCCTCGTCCTCATCGGAGGACGAGAGGGGTCAGCAGACGGGCGAGGGAGACGAGGCGCTCGAGGGTGAGGGGGGCGAGGCGCTCGAGGGCGAGGGAGAGGGTACCGCTACCCAGACTCTCTACGAGCGAGGTCCCGCGAGCCTCCCTCCGGTTCCGCTTCCTCACTACCGCTCAGTGATTCGGCCTATGGCAAAGAGGTAAGTAACTATGGATGTTATCACAACTACTTCATAAGATATGTTGGAAATCTTAAGAGAAACTAATAAATTTTCTTAATCACTTGTGCAGGGCCTGGTTGGTTTTGTCGGGTACTCTAGCACGCACCCCTGCGAGCATCCTTGGTGTTTTGTGCAGGAAATGGTACCCCGGCATTGTGCAACTGTCCGAAGAGCCGGTGGTGCAGGAGCTGGCCTCCAACTGGGACAGGTACACGCTGGTCACGGATGACACTTACCGCAACAAGCAGGAGCGAGTATTAGCGGAGTTTTGGGTAAGTCTCTCTCGCACAACATTGCTTAATACATCACATTCATTGGTTAAATCTTTTATCGAAATAATGAATGGATACATCGGTTTTGTATGTAGAAATATTTCAAGGCCGAAGAAGGACTTGAGGCCCAGGCGGATCGGGCGGCTGCCGCAGCTTGTAGGAAGTACGTCACCGAGATGCACCACCATGGGCGCGTCTAGGCCCACATAGACTACTATAGGTCGGTACTTAGGTAGTGCCTCCCCAAGCCTCAAGCAAGACGGATTACGCTGACCCGGGACCAGTACCTTGAGGTAGGCGAATAACATTCATAATGATTCATTTTGATATTAAGTAGGTTCAATTTCATTTTCTTATATGTCAAATACTCGATGACTTGTAGGTGATTCCCTGGTGGTGCCGATCGTATCCCGAGTGCTGGGCCATGATCATAGACAAGTGGTTATCACAGGACTTTGTTGACACGCACGAGAGGCAGCGGGAACAGCGTCTGATGAGGCAAGGTCCAACTCACCATCAAGGCAGCCGTAGCCTCCCCGGATACAAACAAGCATACGTAAGTGATTTCTTTCATTTATTTTGACGCTCAATTCTGCTTGATTTCTCACCATCTTCCCGTCTTTCTTGTAGGAGGCTGCGCACCTAGGCGAGGAGGTCTCGGAGTTCTTTGCGTGGGCTATGTCCCACATGGGCAGGGCGTCGTCCTCTGTCTCCTTCGACCCGGCTGCCCCGCCCCAGGTGTACTCTGACCCGAACGTGTACACTAAAGTCCAAGAGTACACGTCAACGGTAAGGCAGATCTATAGGGAAGATTACAATGTGCGCACTGAGCCCATTGATGCAGAGGCGATCATGAGGCTCGGAGGAGGCAAGAAGCACGGGCGGCTGTGGATTGCAGACGGCGCCATCGACTCCACCACTGTTCCCTCCCTCGACGCTATCCGAGCACGGAGCACGAGCTCCAGCCAGTCCATACGTCCACGGCCTTCTCCAGCACTGCAGCAGGTCCAAGCACTCTAGGTAATTCCTGTTTTACTCATCGTACGTAGATATTTACACACCTAAATTAGATTTGCATTACTGATACATTGGAGTGAAATATTGCAGGCCGAGCTGCAAGAAACAAAAAGGCAAAGTCAAGAGCAGAACGCGGAGCTGACCACACAGCTGCAGGCCCAGAAGGTTGCGTTCGAGGCCGCGCAGAAGCAGATGACAGAGATGATGGTGATCATGCAAAGTCTTGGGCAAGCATCGGGTGTACCTGTGCAGTTTTCAGCTCCTCCACCTCCTACTCCTGCAGCTACTCCTGTAAGTATGAAAGTTCACTTTTCGCTTGTGCTTTGCATGTATGTCGGCCTTCGTGCCGTTGTGGATGTCGGCGTTCGTGCCGTTGTGGATGTCGGCGTTCGTGCCATCGTTTCTTGCAGGTTTTGGAAACCTCCCCGTGCAGGGGAGGTGCTGCCGAAATTTTTAATTAAGTCTAATCTTTTTGTATTCCTACAATACTAGATGCAATCTCTAAGTTCTAAAACTGTTTTCCCGGATTACTCACACATACAATCTCTGCTCCTTTGTGCAGCTTCCGTCCGCGGGTTCCAATCAACCCGCTAGTGCGTCACCGGGTGATCCTGCTTTTCCTTCACCATCGTCTCATAGGCTAGCTTGATGAGGACTCGTGCTAGGTGATGTGGTTGGACTTTAGCGTGATTTGTGATTTATGGTTGTGACTTGTGCTTGGATTTCATTAACTTGTCGTAATAAACATGTGAATGATGATGAACATGTGACTTGTCGTTGTAATATATTATGATTTGTGGTTCATAATTATGGTTGTAATATATTGTGAGAAAATGGGTTCTGTGTGATATATATATGTATATATATGAAATGCTTATGTCGATGGAATGCAAAAAACAAAAAAAAATTTAAATTTCTGCCTCTTTGCTGAGGGCAATGACCAAGGCCCTCGGCAAAGAAGGGTCCTTTGCCGAGGGCCCAAGCAATAGCCCTTGGCAAAGATTTTTTTTGAAAAAAAATCCTGACAATTTCTTTGCCAAGGGCCAGGGAGCAGGCCCTCGGCAAAGGGTTAAAAAAATTTCAAAAAAACCATTTCTTTGCCGAGGGCCGGCCCTCGGCAAAGAATTTTTAAAAAATCCTGAAAATTTCTTTGCCGAGGGCCAGGGAGGAGGCCCTCGGCAAAGGGTTAAAAAAAAATTCAAAAAAACCATTTCTTTGCCGAGGGCCGGCCCTCGGCAAAGAATTTTTAAAAAATCCTGAAAATTTCTTTGCCGAGGGCCAGGGAGGAGACCCTCGGCAAAGGTTTTTTAAAAAAAATAAAAAAAATTATTTGCCGACTTTGCCGAGGGCCGGCCCTCGGCAAAGAATTTTTAAAAAATCCTGAAAATTTCTTTGCCGAGGGCCAGGGAGGAGGCCCTCGGCAAAGGTTTTTTAAAAAAAAATAAAAAAATTTATTTGCCGAGGGTCGGTCCTCGGCAAACAAATTAAAAAAAAACCATTTCTTTGCCGAGGGTCGGCCCTCGGCAAAGAAACCGCCAACGGCGCCGGCGCCTGACGGCTTCTTTTCTTTGCCGAGGGCCGTCCTGGCCCTCGGCAAAGGCTTTGCCGAGTGCCCAATAAAGGGCCCTCGGCAAAGACCCCTTCGCCGTCTAAAAATTCCCCGAGGGGTCTTTGCCGAGGGCAGCCCTCGGCAAAGCCTTTGCCGAGGGTTTCTGGGCCTTTGCCGAGGGCTAGAGGCCCTCGGCAAAGCATGCGCCTCCAGTAGTGTTAACTTGGTCAACTGCGGCGGCTCAACGCGCAGGAAAGGCATATAGTTCGGCAATGACCTCAAAGTAGATTCCTCAGCAACAAGCTCTGAATTCTCGACATTGTTGAAAAAACTGAACTGAACATTGGAGATGCTCAAGAACAATCTCTGAATCCTGAGCACTATGAAGCGCACACACATGTTTTCTTGTAATATCAAAAACTCATATGTTATGGCCTGCTATTCGTTGATGGTGATGTCAGTAATTTCCTTCTTGAGATAAGAAATACCTCAGGCTAAAGCCGTCCCGTGATCTTCTTCCCAATTCATTTCTAATTCAATATTCTTTTTTTCGAAAACATGCATAACACGTGTTTCATTAAGAAGAAGTTAAGAGTCATACACGTTCAACATCACATCACGGCAAGATGCCACTAGTGATGGGGTTGAACACAAACAAAAGGCAAAGTGGACAGTAATATGATTAGACTCATGGCTTACCAAAAAGGTCTTTTTGACGAAACTGAATGGATTAGACAGTAATATGATTTGACGCCGATATATACAAATTGCAAAAAAAAAAAAAAAAAAAACCAATGAACCCTGTGGAAATGAACAATGGAAATCTCAAGACTTCTCTTTTAAAATGAAATATAACACCAAATTGGTTGATTAATTACAGTATGCCTTGAGAAGATATATAACAAATGTCAACACACTGCAAAATGACTAGACCTTGCTGGATCACCAGAAAAATGTTCCATTGGTGTGATTAGAAAAAACTATTGAAACCTGTGAAAAGGGTCGGCTGATAGATCGTGTACTTGTTCAGCATGTTGGTCTTCAAGAGACCCAGTCAATATATTAGGAGATACAAAGTCCAACTGAGCACCACTAGCGTTATTTTTGATACGGAGCAGCCTCTGTTGCCTTCGAATCCATGTGGTGCTAACATTTGCGCCCTCTATCTCAAACCTCATTGACTCTGGCCACAACTGGATTCAGGTTTTTTGTCGAGTGCCTGAGGCACTCGGCAAAGGCCAAATTGCACTCGACAAAGAACACACGGCAAAAAATTGATTGGCAAAGCCCTCTTTGTCGAGTGTCTTTTATCGGGCACTCAGCAAAGGCTTTGCCGAGAGCCCTGGAGGCACTCGGCAAAGAGCAGTGATCGTCACGGCGCCGGCCCCGTTGACGGTCGTTTTGCCGAGTACCAACCCTGCAGGCACTTGGTAAAGATTTTTTTATTTTTTTTAAAAAAATTCTTTACTGGGTGCCCTCTATCCGGCCCTCGGCAAAGATGTTTTATTTTTTTTCTAAAAATTCTTTGCCGAGTGCCCTTTGGCCGGCGCTCGGCAAAGTTTGATTTTTTTTAAAAAAATTTCTTTGCCGAGTGCCCTCTGACCGGCACTCGGCAAAGTTTGATTTTTTTTAAAAAAAAATCTTTGCCGAGTGCCATGGTCATGGCACTCGGCAAAGCTGGAAAAATGATTTTCCGAGCGCCCATTTTTCCAGCTTTGCCGAGTGCTGTGACCATGACACTCGGCAACGGGGTCCTTTGTCGAGTGCTACACTCGGCAAAGTGTCCCAAAACGGCAATTTTTAATTTTTTTTATATTCCATCATGACAAATAAATTCATACAAACATATATCACATATATATCTCATCCATCACATATATATCTCATTCATCACATATATATCTCATCCATATCTCATCCATCCAGGTTTGTAAGCATCGTACGTGACAACGTGCATGAAATCTTCTGAAATTTTTATCATAGCCTCCACATACGATATCACGACATCTCAACAAGTTTCATTATTTTCGGACTTCGTTTGCTTTTTATATAATTTAAAAACACTTCGCATGCAAGTTCGCGGTCATGTTTCGTGAACAAGATGTCCGAAATTTCGGGTCCGTTCCTGGATACGGCCTCACACTACACTCAGTAACATGACTATCATTTTTTGAATCATTAAATTCCATTATTCGTACCACGTGCGGTTCAAATTTATATTTTTAAAAAAAATTCAAGTAAACGAAATAAAGTAACTAAATATATAAAAAAGCCACAAAAAATCCCCAAATTCTAACGAGGAGTTCCTGGTACTTTAAAAGGGCTGCACAAAAAATTTGGAAGCCAAAAACAAAAAAAACTTTGCCGAGCGACGGGGCATGTCACTCGGTAAAGGGGGTTTTTGCCGAGTGCCAAGAATAAGGCGCCCGGTAAAGAGGATTTTTGAATTTTTTTTTAGAAATTTTCTGTTTGCCGAGTGCCTTCACAGGGGCACTCGATAAAGTATTTTCTAAAACTTTGCCGAGTGCCTAATAGCAGGCACTCGACAAAGAAGGACGTGGCCGAACACCGTTACGCGGGGCAGCCTATGCCGAGTGCTGCGCTTTTGCCGAGAGCCTGGCACTCGGCAAATAAGTTCTTTGCCGAGTGCCCTTTTTTGTTGAGTGCCCGGCACTCGGCAAAGAACTCTTTGCCGAGTGTGACACTTGGCAAAGAAGGTCTTTGCCGAGTGCCCGATTTTTGACACTCGGCAAAGCAGTTTGCACTCGGCAAAGGCCCTCTTTCCAGTAGTGAGCTCTCTTGCATTTCATACAAAGAACCTAGCCACGTTAATATGTGACTTGTTGCCTCTATAATTTCTTAGCACAATTTTTCTCAGACCAATGTCAAGGGTACTATTAAGTTTTCGGTATGTACACCAATCTTTTCCCCAAACTCGTGTTATCTGAAAAGGCAAAGTGGACAGAGAAACAGCTTCAGTGGTCAACCTAACTTTAGAACAGTATTGATGTTAGAAGTGACAAAAGAATGCGGATGCACGCTCTCGCACAGGAGTCAGTCACCTTAATGTACAACTTCTGCAAGTGGGGAAAGCACTGCAATAAGTTAAGAACCGCATCCAGGGCTCCAGGCAAAGTTTGACGTCACATAAGGCAAGAACCTTTACACTGCGCACCACCGCTGACATGCTAACAATATGGTTGATCCCTGAGTGTTAAGCATAGAATTAACACCGGCCTCATGCATGATTGATAAGCAAAAAGGGTTTAGTTTGGATCCCTCGTGAGGCTGAAAGTGGATGCCAATGATACATGTATGTACCTGAAAAACCGTGGCCCCGAACTGAAGCCTGGGAAAGCCTTCAAAGAAATTACCCAAAATAGCCAATCTTGGTGCAGAGATTACCGAGATGTTCACATTCCCTCCAAAATACAGTAATCTTTCTAGACACGGGGCATCCTCGATGACGAGCTCCAGTAAGTTGTTTCCAGAATCACCAGAACGCACGCCGATACTCCTGAGACTATGAAGACAGAATTTGCAGTCGACGGAAGCAGCCGTTGCGAAGTAGCAGCAAGCTCTCCAGGACAGGGCAGCCAGCGAGCAAGGCGTGCAGAGAGCTCTCCAAGATGCCGACGTTGGAAAGAGTCAACTGCTTGAGAAGCGGCCAATGGAGCGGGGTTCTACCAGGTGCGAAACTGATGCCACTGAAGAGAGCGACGCAAAGGGTGCGCGAAAGGCGGTGTACTGATGGTGGTAGCATAGAGTCGCGGAACTCGAGCTCCTGGAGGTTGCCGAGGGCGGGGGACCGGAGCCAGCCATCCAGGGTCATCATGGTGGGATACCCCATGCCGTAGCGGTGTGGTGGCATGACGAAACGGCGGCCATGGCCAGGGTGCGCAGAGAGGACGCGAGAGATATCGCTGGGGAGGATGCCGCGGCCAGCTGGGTCGTTGTGGAGGTCGAGATTGAGAGGAGCGGAGCGCCATAGGTGGCGCCAGCGGGAGGAGAGCACCTGCGTGCGGGCGCGGTCTTCGGTGGGGACGAGGGACACGATGTCGCCGAGGATGCCGTCCGGGAGGTTGCTGATCCGGTCGGCCAGGAGCTCTTCCTCTTCCAGCCTCCGCTTCGCTGCGCATGTTGGGTAGATAGATAGATAGATAGATAGATAGATAGGGCTTCTGCTTCGCTGCGCATGTTGGGTTGGACCCACAGCAATCTTATTAGATTATTCAGTTTCGTCAGTATGACACTTCCTTCCTCTTTTCATTCAGTTTTGTCAAAAATACTACTCACTCACTTGAACACAAGAACTGACCATGGAAATCAAAACTTGACCTAATTAGAACATGTCTAATCTACCTGAACTATAACACAGTAAATGTTTCAATGTGTAACGTGTATTATTTTCTTCATTGTATTTTTGTCTGATTTTTTTTCAAAAGAATATATACATAAAATAAATAAAAAATAATAAGACTTCTATAAAGGGACCACGGTTGGGGTTACAGTCGGTTAGTTTGTATTTTGCTGTGGACGAGGTTGTCCAGGCTGAGTGGACTAGCTAAGTGTAACATCCATGTTTTTGCATCATGATTAAATCCCCTAAAAATTTGACTTTTTTAAAACTTTACAAACAATTAAAACATGATTAGTTTATTCCCTACAAAACCACTTTTAAAGTAAAATGTTTTCCAAAACCCTGCATCACAATTCACCATATACTTTTAGGTTAGAATGTGTGGAGTGATGAAATGATTGTTTGAATGCTTGTTGCTTGAAATGCTTGTATGTTTGCCCTAGAATTTATTTGGCACTAAATAATTCTTCTTGGCAATTTCCTTTTTCTCCACCCAAATAATCTCCTTGAACTCTCCCTTGGTTTTCCAAGCTCTCCACCTTTCAAATTCCCTTGAAGTCAATTCAAATCATTCATTTGTGCATCTAGTTTAATATGGGAAATAGAAAAGGAATTCATAAATGGGAAAACTCCTTGGGCTCAATCTCCTTCCCTCCCTCCTCTTTGGCCCGCAGCCGCGGCCCATTCCTTCCCCTTCTTTCCTCCCCACGCTGTCGACCAGGCCTAGACCTCACCCTTCTCTCTGCTTGGGCTGGCCCACTCGGCACGGCTGCAGGCCACGTCCCTCTCCCCTTCTCCCTTCTCTCGCTGACGGGACGGCCTTTTATTGTAATAATTTGCAACCCTCAGTTTATTGGCTTCGATATTCTCAAGAGCACGTAGCCGATGGCAACTTAAGTCCTCCAAGTCGTCTATCATAAGATTCTTGTAGACTTTGGCTGACAAATCATTTTGCAACGTGATACGCCTCGATCCAGTTTGAATCTCCCAAGGAAGGACTGCATTGTGACCATACACAAGTTCATAAGGGGACGTTTTAATCCATCCAGGGCAGGCCATCCTATATGCCCATAGTGCCTTATTAAGCGTCGTATGCCACTTCCTTGGCTATTCCTCAATTTTTTTTCTTGATCAGCTTAATCATAATCTGATTGGACGCCTCTGCCTGGCCATTAGCCTGGGAATAGCAAGGAGAAGAATTTAGAACTTAATTCCCATACTGGCAACAAAATCTCTGAACTCTTCTGATGTGAACATTGTCCCTTGATCGGTAGTGATAGTTTGAGGAATCCCAAAACGATACACAATATTCTACTTGATAAAATCAACCATGTTCTTTGAGGTTACCGTCTTCAAAGGAATTGCCTCAACCCACGTAGTGAAGTAATCTGTTACTACCAATATGAACTTATGTCCTTTACTTGAGGGCGGAAAAATTTGGCCAATTAAATCAATTCCTCAGCCTTGAAATGACCATGGTTTGATTATTGAATTCATATCCGATGCAGGCGATTTCTGGACATAACCAAAACGTTAACAGTCCTGGCACCCCTTATAATATTCAAAACAGTCTTCCAATATTGTTGACCAAAAATATCCAGTTCTACGAATAATCCACTTCATCTTATAAGCCGATTGATGAGCTCCACATATCCCTTCATGCACTTCACCCATCAACACCTTAGCTTCCTCTTGGCTTAAGCACTTGAGGAACATCCCATCTGACTGTTTTGTAATATAGCTTATCATCCAGTAAAACATACTTAGTCGATTTATACCTTAGCTTTCTGGTAACTTTCTGTGATGGACTCCTAAGGTAATTGGCTATTTCAACTCTCAAATCATTATTCGAGGTTTCACTACTCAAGACTTCTTGAAACACTCGATAACCTAACACACTTTGAGCTAAACAATTAGCCTCTTGATTATGTGCCCTCGGAATATGTTGAAAAGAGACATGAGGAAATTCCTTGAGCAACCTTTGGCACTTATCATAATATCCCCTCAGAGTATCTTCTTTGCACTCATATAGGCCAATCAACTGATTAATAATTAACTGTGAATCTTCAAATACTTCAATTGCCTTGGCCTTTACCTCATGAAGAAGTTGAAGCCCCTTAAGAATAGCCTCATATTCCGCTTGGTTGTTGGTAATCATCGGTTCAGTTGGAAAAGCAAACTTGAAACTTGCCCCCCCCCTGAGGTGATAATAACAATACCAATGCCACCACCTTGCTTGCATGATGACCCATCAAAGAACAATGTCCAGGGTACCGGTTTCACATAGCCAACAATTGGCTTATGATGCTGAGTGACAAAATTGGCTATTATTTGCCCTTTGACTGCTTTAGCCGATTTGTACCTCAAGTCAAATTCTAACAATGCAAGAATCCACTTTCCCATTCTTCCATTCAATATTGACATTGATAGCAAGTGCTTGATCACATCAGTCTTGGAGACAACTGTACACTCAGCCGACAACAAGTAATGTCGTAACTTAGTGCAAGAGAAATATAAGCATAAGCATAACTTCTCGACGGGAGAATATCTTGTCTTTAGATCCAGAAGCCTTCTACTGAAATAGAAAACAACTCGCTCTTTCCCTTTCGAACTCTTGCATTAGGGCCAATCCAATTGTCTAGTTATTGGCCGATATGTACAACTTAAAAGGCTTACCTTGCTGAGGAGGGACCAGCACGGGCGGACATTTCATATATTCTTTTATCTCCTCAAAGGTCTTTTGTTGTATATCACCCCATTTAAATTCTTAATCATTTTTTAACTTCAACAAGGGAGAAAATGGCAGAACTCTCTCTGACAAATTCGAAACAAACCTCCTGATAAAATTAATTTTGCCAAGCAAAGATTGTAACTCTGTTTTAGTAGTCGGAGGCACTGCCTCATCAATCGCTTTTATGCTTTTTTGACCAACTTCGATTCCTCTCTCGTGGACCATGAAACCCAAGAATTGTCCAGCTGATACTCCAAAGGCACACTTATTAGGGCTCATCTTTAGACCATGTTTCCTTGTGCATTCTAGAGTCTCCCGCAAATCAGCTAGATGCTCCTTGTATCCCTTGGATTTTGTCATCACATCATCAATGTAGATTTCAACAATCCTACCGATCAACTTATGAAAAATATAATTCATTGCCCTCTAATAAGTTGCACCGGCATTCTTCAGACCAAAGGTCATCACAACCCACTCAAATAAACCAACTGCACCAGGGCACCTGAAAGCAGTCTTTGCTATGTCTTCCTTAGCCATGAAAATTTGGTTATATCCTGCATTGCGTCCATGAAGCTAGTAGCCTTATGCCCGGCTGTTGCATCTACCAACATATCTGCTAACGGCATCGGATAACCATCCATGGGTGTGGCCTTGTTCAGATCTCTGAAATTGATATAAACTCTTAATTTTCCATTCTTCTTATACCAAGGAAAAACATTCAATATCCACTCTGCATATAGGCACGGTCGGATAAACTTTACTATGTTTGGGTTGAATCTCCTCAGAGCTTGTTTAAACGGCCGATATCCAGGTTTGATTGGCAATCGATGTTCAACAATCGATCGGTCTAGACCAGGCATCTCATAGTTTTCCCAAGC
Organism: Miscanthus floridulus; assembly: GCF_019320115.1. Taxonomy (NCBI): domain Eukaryota; kingdom Viridiplantae; phylum Streptophyta; class Magnoliopsida; order Poales; family Poaceae; genus Miscanthus; species Miscanthus floridulus. The sequence goes on from NW_027098261.1 coordinate 18,221, forward strand.
AAAATAGTCTTTAAATTCCTTTAATAAATCGACTAACTCTTGCTTATACTCAGGATCCAACTTGGCACTTACATACGTTGGCCTAGGCCTATCTCTAGAACCAATATCCACCTCTTCTAATTCATCGACCGACGTGAAGCCATGTCCTAGTTTGCCATCTGTACCATCTATTGGATTATCCATTAAAACAAATTTTCAAAGCCAACTGTTTGGATCGGCTGTTGGCTTTCATTATTGATTTTAATGAAGCCTCCTTCCCATAACTTGCCAAAAAAACACTCAAAGTCTTCTAGCTCCCAAAATACTAGATCGGCTGTTGCGATACTCATAGATTCATCAGCGCGAACCAGCTCGACATCATCTCCATGCCATTGAATCAAAGACTGATGCATGATTGATGGCACACAACAGGTTGTATGAATCCAATCATGACCAAGGAGTAAACTGTATGATCCTTTTTCATTGATGACGAAGAACGTGGTGAGTAGAGTCTTACTCCCAATTTTCAGTCGACGTTCATTGCCCCCCAGGTCTTAGACGTATTACCCCCAAAATCCTTAAGCATCATGTTAGTCTCAATCAAATCTTCTGGTCCCTTGCCAAGTTTATGAAAAGTGGTGTAAGGAATAAGATTGACAGAAGCACCTCCATCCACCAACATCTTGTTCATTGGCTTCCCATCAACAAAACCTCTTACATATAAATCCTTTAAGTGCTGATGCTTGACTAGCTTATCGAATATAGCCTGCTGTATAACTGTCAACTTGGCAACTATTTCTTCATACTCCGATTCATCAAAATATGAATAAACTTCTTGATCCACTGGAGCTCTGAATTTTGATGACAACAGAAAAGCCATTTGAATATTAGCCGATGGTTACCTTCTATCAGCAATTTGCTTAGCACGCCATACTTGAGGTTTACAGGATGCCTGAACCTGTTCCAACTCTCTGTTCCTTAGGCATTACACCCTTCTTTTCTGGCTTCTTGTAAGACCTCCTGGACACCATTGGCCTTCCTGCCAAACATATTCTTCCTCATTACTTTCTTCTTCATAATCAACTCAGTTTTGATCAACAACTCGTTTTCCAAGCCGATAATGAACATTTCTATTTTTTAAGCGCCGATCCATGTTATTATGATAATACACATCTTGAGCATGGATAGATCGGCGGTTGGCTTGAGATTGCCTAAACTTCCAATATTGTTCACTGCACTCTGGATAGTTATTTCTAGTAGGTAATTTCAAATCTTCGTTCTAGCAATGTCTGAAGAAAGGACAATTCCAATATGATTCAGCTTGCTTTCTTTTATACTTCTCTTTTTCCTATTGACGTTGATATTCTTGCTCTTCTAACCAACGCTGATAATCATTTTCCTTCTACCTCTGCCATTTATTCAACAAAATTCAAGATGTAATGAGCGGCTTTGTCGTCCCATCCTTTGATGTTTCTTCCTGCTCATATCGGCTCTTTTGTTGGTCACGATGCTTTCTAATTTCTAGGTATTCATCATCCGATATTTACATCTCGAGATCGAGTGTTCCAGTTTCTCTTGATCTGGTTGATGTTAGGACCTTAGTCTTCCCTTTGAGCAACCTAGCATCGACCATGTTCTAATCTCCTGGGAAAGGATTATCATCAACTTTTATCTTCCGAGGCGTATCAAATTTGAGCCTTCCTTGTTGAATAGTCCTCTGTATATGCTGTCGAGAAACTCTGCATTCATTAGTAGAATGAGATGTAGCGTTATGAATTTACAGAACTTCTTATTCTTCAATTGATTAGGGGGCAACATGACATGATTATCGAGCAACTTGATCTGTCCTTTCTTGAGCAAGAAGTCGAAGAGCTTGTCTGATTTGGTGACGTCGAAGTCATAGCTTTCTTCGACTCTTCTTCGCCAAGGATTTGGCACCATTACGGTCTTCATAACACAATTCCATTCGGCTGCTGCAACTTCTTCTTCCTCATCATCCTCATAGCAGTCATCGACTAAATACGGGTTATAGGCTTTGGCCATTGTGGTACTTTTCTAGAATCAGGTATCTCTTCGCATATTCTGGAATTGGCTATTGAGCGCTGCCATTCGTTGAGCCAATTGACCCAAGTTGTCAAACTCTTGTCCTAGCAACTTCTCTCTCCATGTTGGCTACATTCCTTAAATGGCCAAAGCAGCTAGCTGATCATCAACCAAGTTTAATAAGAAGCATGAATTTCTAGTCTCTCAGAACCTCTGAAGAAACTCAGTGCCCGATTCATTAGTTCTCTTCCTTATAGTTATCAAATCGGTAATCTTCTTTTCTCTTGTCCTAGTGTAAAAATATGTATGAAACTTTTTGTCTAGGTCAGCCCAATTGGCAATAGAGTTAACTGGCAGTGATGAGAACCAAGTGAAGGCTGGCCCTGACAGGGACAAGGAGAATAAACGAACTCGATGGGCCTCTTCAATGGATGCTTCACCCAACTATGTAAGATACCGACTGACATGTTCTATTGTGCTTTTGCACTCTTGGCTAGTGAACTTAGCAAACTCTAGAAGCCTGTAATTTATAGGAAGAGCGACCAAATCATACCATTCTGGATATGGGCGTTTGTACGAGAAGCTCTACTCTTTTGGCTTCAAACCGAACCGATTCTTCATCATCTTGGTTACTCTCAGCAATAACTCATCAGCATTTGAATTTAAATTTCTCTGCAACT